>NC_046658.1:180466883-180472753 GCF_010883055.1 Belonocnema kinseyi
ACGGGTTCAAGTTGACTAGGGTAACATTAAAGTCGGAGTGAGTACGTAGTAAAGTTGTTTATAGTACGGGGTAATGTCGGCTTGGGAACAAGGTAAATTCGGCTAATGTACAGGGCAGAGTCGGCTCTATTACGGAGTAAATTTATTCAGAAAATAGGGTGAAGTCGGCTAGGAAACAGGTTTAAGTTGGCTAATGCTTGGGGTAAAATCAGTTAGGGTACGGAGTAAAGCTGGCTAGGGTGTGGGGTAAAGTCGACTCGGTGGCGGGGTAAAGTCGACTAGGGTATAGACTATAGGGTAAAGTTACTTAGGGTATGGGAAAAGGTCGGGTTTTTTTCGAAATTCCAAAATGATCAAATTCTCGAAAATAGTGAATTACCGAATCTACAAATATCCGAATACCTGCTGAAATTTCTAATTCTGATAAATAGTACATAAATTTCAGAATTTTTGCAAAAAACACATATAATAGTTTGTTTTTCGTCAGAATGGTGTTTTATTTTTTAATTTAATTTTATTTATTCTAAAGTAATTATGACTTTAAATTTTAATTTGCTGTGGAGTTGCAATTTCGGAAAAATATCGGGAAAATAATTACTGACACCAACACTCCCTGAGAAATTAAAATTCTGAAAGTGAAATAAAACCACAGAAAATGTTTATTCCTGAAATTTAAAATGTTCGAGATTTTAAAAGCAGAATTTTCGAATGCCTGACATTATTAAATGCGAATTATTAAATTGTCGAATTCGCAAGTTTCCAAATATAGTACATTCACGCAATTTCCAATTCCAGAAAATAGTAAATAGCTGAAATGTGTTATTTCAAACAATGGTAAATTTCTGCAAAAAAATCAACAATTTTTTTCTTAGGATAATCTTTTGATTCATATAGGTTTTTTATTCTTAACTGTATTATCAAAGCCTTTCTTTAGCTTTTTCGAAAATTGACCCCGGGGATTTGCAAATTCTGGAATTCGGAAATATATATAAAAAAAATAATAACCTAAGTCCAAATTTTCCGAAAAATGAAAATTTCCAAAACAAAATAAAACTACCGAAAAAGTTTATTAAGTAAATTTTCAATTCTTGACATCTTAAAGCCTGAATGTTAAAATGGCTGAAATGATAAAATGCTCTAAAATAGTAAACTGCCGAATATTGAAATTCCCGAGTAGAGTAAATTGCCGAATTAAAAAAAATGTTATGTAGTGAAAAGCCGAAATTTTCAATTTAGAATAATACTAAATAAATGAAGTGTTAAAGTCCAAAATTTTAAAGTTCAGCAATTAATTATTTTTGAGAATTTTTTAAATTCAGAAATTTGTTTATTTTCTGAATTTGATGCCTTTCAGGAATTTTCATTTTTCTGAAAATTTCTGTTTCAATAATTATTTTCCTGCTTTTTTCCATATTTGGGACTTTAAAAAATCGACGAAATCATGTCACCCCGAAAACTGTACATTTGAGAATGCAAAACATCCATTTTCAGGGGTTCGTATCCCCGGGCAGAAACCATTATATAGTTTCGGTCTCATGTATATACTTTTTTCCAGAAAATAAATAAGGTTTGGGAAATTAGGTGGTTGGAGGACGAATGAGGGAAGGGTAAGTAAGAAGAACAGAAAATAAATAAGGTGATGGGAAGTAGGAAAAGTAATCGGAAATGAGGTGATGGCAAGTATGGAAAGGGAGAAGAAATTATGAGAAGAGTGGTAAAAAATGAGGGGAAACAAGGGAGGGGAAATAGGGAAAGAAATGAGAAATTAATTAGCAGGAATTGAAGAAAGTTAGAGTCTAGAAAAAATGGGGGTAAGGGGGGGGATGAAATGATGTGAATTAAGAATATTGTGATGTAAGAGAAAATTAGCGAAGAGGAAGTAGGGGTAATTTAGGGAGGGAAAAGCAGAAAAAATAAGGGGAAATGAAAAGAAGTGAAGGGGTTTCGTAAACTTTAGGGAAATGAAGAAAAGGGAAGTGATTGGAAGTAGGGGAAATGATTGGAAGTGATGGTGGGTAGTGAGGAAAGTGAAGGGGGGACTAGTACAATATTGCAGGTGAGTAGGGAAGGAAAAGTGATGACTAGGGAAGTATAGTAGGAAGAGTTTGAGGATGGGAGAAGTAGCGAAGCATGAAGTGAGAGGAGGGAAAATATGGGAGCAGTGGAGGCGTATGGGAGGAGGGGGAAAGTGTGGATGGTGAGGGGAAGTATGGAAGGAAAGGGGAAATAAGAGCGTCTGGGGAGGGAAGTTATGGAAGGGGAATGTTTAAACGATCATTTTCCGTATCATTCGTTTTGAAAAAATATTCAAGACTTCACAAAACGTGACAAAAGTCAGTGTCATCAAAGTTTCAATTTATTCAATGATTAAAGGAAAAAATGGGCAAAAGAAAAGTAACAGAGAGACTATGAGAGCAAATGAGCTTTCATCGCGGAATATGAGTATGCGTAGAGCAGTGCCATGAGATATCCGCCATTCGTGCTGCCTGTGGCGTATTAAAAGTAACGTAATTAGCACAGCCAAATGAACTAATTACCAGAATGCAAACGACGAGGCAACTGACAAAAGGGCGGCTGAAGCCGTGTGCTCAAACTTCTTTTTCCCCTTTCTCTTCATCACCACCTATGCATCCGCATTTTCGGTCGTTCATTGCTTTTGCTATTGCTATTGCTAAAGTCGCAAATTTTACAAGAAACTCCAGCGTCACATTCAGCTAAGAATCAAAATTTTAATTAACGCGTTTGCGAGATGATTCAAACTCTTGAAAGGTTTATGACAAATTTTCAGTCAGTGAACAGACGTCGGAGGTTCTGAGATAAAAAATTAATTTTTCAAAGCTTGTCAAAGTGAAAAACATGAAATGAGAAATGTCAAAAAGATACTTTGATTAATTAACATATTTATTATTACTGCTTTCCTGCTTTGCTTAGGTTCAGCCATTTTTTTATTTAGAGCTCTTTTTCGTGAAATCATATAGGTGTTTAAAGATTTCTAATAAGGAAACTTTTCAATCTTTTTAAAATGTTTTAGGAGAATAAAAAGATTTTCTACACATTGCTGGGAAAATTAAAAATGAATTTATATTGAAAAACAAATTTAAAGAGAAAATTAAAGAAGGTTTAAAATGATTTCCTAAAAAGTCGCAAAAGATTTGAAAAGATTTGAAGGTAGGTGTCGTGCAAAATTTTCAAGTCTTAAAAAAAATTGTATCAACAATTTCTTCTGCAATTGAGTTTAAAAATGTTATTGCTTCTTACCCATTTTGAAAAATGGTTGAAGTTTAATCAACGATAGCTTATTTTTTCTGCGGAAATATTCTTTGCAACTTCTCATTTTTTCGATGCTGAAATAAATTTTTATATCAATGGTATCGTTAAACAATTTTCTTAAGGTAATATTTTTATGCAAATAAAATATTTTAAAGAATCTGTCGATATTTTATGATTTTGAATGGAAACTTGGAAGCTCTTTAAAATTTTTTAAAGTTTTTAAGGAAATAAAAATTTGTCTTTGCATTCCTAGGAAAATTAAAAAAATTTTTTTCTTCAAAAAAACTAATTTTAAGCGGATATTTAAAAACATCTTAAATTATTTTCACAGACTTCTAGAATTCTAGATTTTGAAATTTATAAAGAAAATATAGTTTTTCAAAGATTTAGAAATAATATTATGAAGTTTTTTAGGGATTCATAAACAAATTTTCTCAACATTCCTGGGAGAAGATTTTAAAGCACCATTATTTTCAAATTTTAACAGAAAATTTGCATAGTTTTAAAAATCGATCTAAAATCGCATATTTTGAAGTTTTTAAGAAATTAACCAATTTTTTAAAATTCATAGCAAAATTTTGAATGATTTTTATTTAAAAAAAATAATTTTCAAGATAATATTTAAAAACATTTAAAAACATTAAAACATATTTCCAAAATTGTCGAAAAAGAAGGTCGAGGATTTTAAGTAATTTTGTTTTGACTTTGCAAAATTATAAAAATATTTGCAGGAAAATGCGAATACATTCGGAAAATATATCAAAACCTTTAAACATTTTCATTTATGATTTAACACTTAAAAATATTTTAAAAAATAAAAACAAAATACTATGAAAAAAGAATCTGGTTGATTTTAATGCAATTTTTTTCATTTTGCAGAATTTGTTTTAAACGTTACAAAAAATTCGAATCAATTCAAAATATATTTATAATGTATGGAAATTTCAAAAAGATTCCAAAATATTTTTAATTTAAAAAGTTTGAAACGATTTAAATCATAATTTAGATTTGTTCACACTTTGAAAAAAATGTAAAAGACTCTTTAACAATTTTGAAAGGTCTTAAGAAATTAGAAAAAAAATTCTTAAAGTTCATGGAAAAATTTCAAATGATTATTTATTTAACCAAAATTAATTTTTAAACAAAATTCGAAGGCTGAAAAATTCGGAAAAGGAAAATTTTCTTCACTGTAAAATTTCTGAAAAAGAAAATTTTTAAAATAGGAAATGTAAAAGCTTTCTAATCGTTTGCATTCGAAAATTGTCCGGCGTGAATAATTTTTAAATTGGGCGACTTTCTATTCCGAACTTTTTTTTCTGTTTTTTTTTTTAAATTTTACTGTGCGCGGAATTTCATTTTCAGGGTTTCTCAATATTTTTTAAATTCGATATATAGAAAATCTGGTAAATTTTAATGTAATTTTTTATATTTTGAAACATTTATTTTGGTTTTCAGTAAAAATTTGAGTCTAGATTATTTTTCGATAAATCCAAAATCTTCGAAAATCATTTTAAATTTCTCAAGAATCTTAGTAAAATTAAATTTATATAACCTCAGAAACAAACTGATAATACCTTCATGGAATTTAATTTAGGCTCGAATTTAAACGCTTGAATAAAAAAATTCACTGGATTCTAGATGTTACTATTACGATTTTTATTAGATTTTTTCTTATTGTTATTATTATTACTGAAACTAGTCTGGTTAATTTAAGTCCTCTATTACTGAGGTATATCCTATTATTGTACTATCCTTCAGTCCTTTAGCATGGGTACGGATACCGCCGGACCACTCACATTTGCCCGAACGTTTTGCCCGGAAAGAGGAAAACTGCAGAAAACCATCTTTCTGAGTTTCGCCGGTTTTCCAATAGTCGCGTTTGGAAGTAACCATACCGTAGTCTAAGTCTAAGATCATCGAACATACACAATCCTCGGCATTAATTAAATGCAGACGGTCACCCATCCGAGTGCTATCCGCGCTCGAAACAACTTGACATCCGCGACTCTTCCCGAGTCGAAATTGAACTGTGGATGAATTGAGGGCGGATAGAATTGAGACAGTCTCGAAACTAATTGTACCACCAAAGGCAAATTCAGCTTTACGAGAATTTGCATATAGAAGAGTCCCATGAAAAAATAACACTGTAAACAGCTTTTCTTCCTTTCTGCTTTTTTACTTTTTACTTTTTACTTGCGTGTCTGGAAAAGAATTTTACGCACCAAGTCGATTCAACTGCAGGTTTTTCAACGACTGCGAATTTCGTTTGATCCGTGCGTGAACGCGCCCTCGTGCAAAACGAGACGAGAGTTGCGTTCATTCAAAGAAACTGAAAGGATTGCTCTTGCCCGTCTTTCGTCTCAGCCAAGCGCAACGATATCACATTAAACATTTATCAGTCATTCGTCATAATTAGCTCGGGAGCTAATTTCCGGCCGATTATTGCTCTCGCGAATGGATTTATCTCCGACGATTATACACCTGTACTTTTCAAGAAAGGCTCTACCAGGTGTATACATATGAAACCGGTATTTTTTCAAGAAAAAAACACATTTATTTCAAGAGAATGATAACAAATATTTTATTCAAAGTATGCGCCC
>NC_046658.1:180472853-180498526 GCF_010883055.1 Belonocnema kinseyi
ACGCCAATTAGCACAAATGGTAAGTTCCGACAGTGCCTACAAGTGTGCCTACTGGCCGCTAGATGGCAATACCGGTTTCATATGTATACACCTGGTATCTACATTTTTTTATGACAAATAAGTTTTTTGTATAGTTGGAATCATGAGATGCCATTTATTCATTACGTGACATATTTATAGCTTATTTTTCACCCCTTCCCTTCCCCATGTCAAATAAAATAGTTTGTTTTCCCCCGGCATTGTTAGGTAATTTTTTCAAATATGTTCAGTCACGTTTTCCAAGTTCCAACTAAATAGCTGTTTTAGTTGCACACAACCCGAGATACCTAAATTATCATTCCTTTTCCCGTAAAGGAAAGTAGGGGAAACTAGGTGAAATGAGGAAATCGGAAATAGGGACGGAAGGGGTAGTTGGGTAAAGGGTGGAGGAAAAATTAAGGAAGTAGGGACAAAGAGGGATGATGAAGAAAGGGAATTTAGTAGTACGTAAAAGCTAAATTAGGAAAGAGGTAAAAAAAAAGTGAGGCGCAGTGGAGGGAATTTTGAGTAAAGAAGTATGGGAATAAAAGGAAATGAGGGGAAGTAAAATTGGGTAAATTATAAAAATAAAAGTTAGGGAAGTGGAGAGAATGAGGGATAAAAGAAGTATGGTAAATGAAATGAAGAAAGGCGGGAGGGAAATTAGAGGTAATTGTAGAGGGCTGTAAAGGTAAATGAGGAAAGGGAAAGGTGGGTTTTTATGGAAAGTGTAGGATAATGGCGGGTGTCAAAAAAAAAAGGAATAAGGAAATTAGTGTATGGTTAATAAAGGGAAATCGGGATCGTGATAGGAGCGTATTTAACTAATGCCAGGAGAAATAAGCAGAAATAATGGCCTTGGAAATGATGGGAGAGAATCACACAAGAGGAATTCAGGTAGTGGAAGAAGACTAGGTGAGGGGAGTAAAGGGAAATTAGGATTAATAAGGGGTGTGGAAGTCGGGTTATTCAGAAGAAACTAATGAAGGAATGGGGGGGGGGGGAATAGGAAACTAGTGGAGGGGAATGGGAGGAAGAGTAGAAGAAAGGGATTGATGCAATGGATAATAGGATGGTGAATTAGAAAAAGAAAAATTATAGGAGAAAAGGGGAAGAAACAGGGAAAATGGGTTGGTAATTATAGGAGAGGAAGGTTTGAACTATCTATTTTCTACATAACGAAAGATATGTGACGTAGATAAAAAATCATAAGAATTTCCAATAAACAAAATGAACGCTGTCATTTTCGCTTTTCATAATGGAAGAATTTTCAATTGCAAATCAAATGAATTAAATAAATTCCCATTTTCAAAGTGGAACTATTAAAAAAGACATTTTAAATTACATTGGTTTTCTTTTATACACATTGAATATTGAAGAGTCTTCAATTGCAAATTTTAAAAATGAAAGCGTCTTCCATTGAAAATCTTTTAAAATGAAATACATACCTATTCCGAAAAAAAAACGTTTAAAATTTTTTTAAACTATAAACATTTTATATAAATGAGCCTTTAATTGTAAATCTGAAATATTGAAGAAACTAACATTTTATAATATAAATGTTAGACATTAAATAATTTATAGTTCTAAATTTTCTCAACTGAAGAATTTTCAATTTTTACTTTTAAAAATTATGATTATTTAAAAGCAAAGAGTTTAAATTTTTATAATTTATAAATAAAAATTATATTGAATCTGAAGAACTCCTCGAAGTCTCTTAAAAGCTTGTAAAATACCTTTAAAAATTGATATTCTCTCTGAAATTATACTTGATAGTTTCTTGAAACACTTAAAATCTCTTAAAATTCGTTAAAATTACTTGAATTGATTGCGAGCCTCTTGAGATTTCGTCAAATTCCTTGAAAATTAAGATTTTCTCCGAAATTGTATAGAAGGTGTTTTCTTTCAAATCTGAAAAATTTACAAAAAATTGAAATCTGTAACACCTCTCTTGAAGTTTTTGGAAACAGAAATAAAATTTGTGTTCTATTAATTTTTCATCGATTCGTTAAGTTTTCAGATAGGAAAGGCCTATTTATTCATGTCCATTTTTTTAGACATTCGATTGTGTCCATATTCCAAAATTGAAAAAAATTCAATAAAATAGGACCAAATATTAAGAGCATCAATCATATTTTTTACTGAAGCGTGAACAATTTTTCAGCAAAAAATAAAGGGGATATGCAGGGGTTTAAAAATTAAATACAATTATTCATGGGGCATTTTCGGTTTACTAGAAATCTGCATAGTCACGCCATGTGCACATATTCACAACGCTTTCCTTACTTCAATCACGAATATGCCGAGTAATGTAAGATCGAAGTTAACGGAGTATCGATCACACACTATTTGAACCCAAAACATTTTGCAGAGTAATGACATTTTTTATTTATGACACGGAAATTATAGACTTCTTCAAAGAAATATGACCCATCAATATTAAAAACGAGCGGAACTTTCTTTTAAATTTTCAAACTCCGAATGATTAAAACCTTTCTTGACACATTATTGAAACAAAGTAAAAAAATAAAGAAAAAAATCGTTTGCTAATACACCTACTCTGCTTGCTCACTCTCTAATTATTTCATCCTCCTTTTCTTACATCCTCCTCTTCAATTTTATACTTTTGCCTGGCGCAGCATACTTTCCTCCTCTCACCTTTATCTCACCCTTTATCCCCTCATCTTCCTTGCTCCCTCCGTTCCTCGTCCGCCCTTTTATCCTCTTCCTCTCTCTATCCCTTACTTCTTCATATTACTCCACAAACTCTTACGGCACCACCACACTCATTTCTTCTCCCCTCTTCCCTAATTTCCTATTTCTACTTTATCTCCCCTATTTACCCTCTCCATTACTATTTCCCTACTTCCAGTCCTTTAATACTTCTATGGTATCCTGCTCTTTCCTCCCCATGCTTTTGATTATTTTATTTCCCCTCCCCTGCCGACTTGCCTCTTCTCACTTTTTCATCCATTATTTCCTACCCTACTTTTTCTCTCTCAATTTTCTATTTCTAAAAGTCCACACTTCCCCTTTTTCCACCTTTACTTGTGCTCTGATCTCCCCTCGTCTCTAATTGCTTCCTCCATACTTCCCATCCCATCAGTTACACTCCACATCCTCCCATAAATGCCTCTAATTTTCTTTTAATCCCTGTTTTTTAGCCGGGAAAATGTATAGTGGATGGACGAACCTCAAAGAATTTTAGCACCAACTAATACCTAGATGTAAAAAGCGTATTTTAGAACACCTTCTCAATGAAGGTTCTTACTCTCAAAAGTCACATTGGTACAGAGAATCACCCAAATATTTTAATAGAAGTTTTCAAAAATACGAAAATGTTCACTTCATAAAATATTAGCTAAATGTGATTAAAAATTTAGATACAGAAATATTTCTTACAGTGCTTAGGTTTTATATTATGCCCTTACAGTTACTGCAATCACCCTCTTCTACCCACTTCTCTCCTTTGTCACTTTCCCATTCGTAAATATCTTCCTTGCTTTCAATCCCTGATTTTTCTATTCCTCCTCACCCCTTCTTCCCTTTCTCCAGCTTTACTTCTAAACCAAACAAACGAATAGGCCAAATACACTTTCAGTACGTCCCTCTCCTACATATACTACACACTACACTTCCCTTCTTCCTTATGAATAGGCCAGATGAAAAAACAAAACAACATGGCTTAGAATACTTTTGCAAAAATACAGAGGGTTACACAGAAGAAGGTAATACAGTTTTTAGCTCTTATATCCTACCCCTCCAATGACCTCGCTTCCCCTCGCGTACCGACTTCTCCATCATAATCTCCTTTCGCCTACTTCTGACTCTGTAGTTCCTCACCCCCTCCCCCTCTCCTACTTCTTACTTTTTTACATCCGTCCTACATCCCTTCATCACTCACCTCAAATCCTCTTCATTCCCTGTCTTTTCCACCTCGGAAGAAGTACAAAAAATAGATCTACATCCGACCACAACTATAAGATTATCTGTCCGGGGTTACAAAACAGTAAACAAAAATATGAGAAAAAAAACTTTATAAGTTCGAATATTGTTAAAATCGTTTATTATAGCACCAACGGATAGGCCAAATGCACTTCAAATACGTATCTCTTTTACGCATACTTCCCCGATTTCCTCACTGGTGATTATCCCCTCCAATCTTTACATAACCTTTTTTCTCTGCCTTCTCCTCCTCTTCTTACTTTATAATACTACTCCACTAATTCCCACTGCATCGTCACCTTATTTCATTCCCCACTTCTCTAATCATCTATCCTTATTTCATCACTCCTATTTACCCTCCCACTACGTACCCTCCACCTCTACTTTCCTTCTTCCCAATGCGTAGACCAAAGAAAACAACATATTTCATCATTCTTTTGTAAAAATACAATAAACTTTAATTTTTATAAAACATAGCCTGAATGTGAATAAATTATTTCAATATAGAAATAATTCTTACAGCTTATAGCTCATATATCCCGTTCTTCTAATGATCTCACTAAATCTTTTCCTTCTCTTCCCTACTTCCCATCCCTGAATTTCTTATTCCCCGCTCTTACTTCCCCATTCTTCACCATTACTTTTTTTCTCTTACATTCCCAACTCACGTCCCTCTACTTTGACCTCATATAGTACCCACCCGTCATTTTACCCCCTACTGCTCACCCCATCACATCCGGCCAAAACCCCCTCATCACTCACCTTAATTCCTCTGCATTCTCTCTCTTCACACTAAGGCAAAAATTACTCGCCGGACCGAAACTATAAGTGTTTCTGTCCGGGGCTACGAAACATTAAAAAAAAATACGAAAAAAGTGTTTAAAAAACTCAAATATTATTAAAACTGCTTATTGCTTTAGTGATTATTACCTCCCATCTTTACTTCTCCCTTCTCTCCAATCCCCTATTTATGCTTCACACTCTTCTCCATTCACATTCCCCTACTCATCCATCCGCTAAAATTCTTCTTCTTATTTACTTCTTCTCTACTATCCTACCTTACTTCACTCCCCCTACACCCCCCTTATTCTCTCTCCCCTATTCACCCATCTTTACATTATCATCGCTACTTACCTCCTCCCCTTCCACACTACTTACCGTCTTCCTAATGAACAGGCTGAATGAAAAAAAACTTGCTTCCTTGAAAAAATGCAAAATATGTTTACAGTGTAAATCCACTGAATGAAGTTCGCTTTTGTAGCTAAATTTTCTCGTCTCGCTTATCCTACCCTTTTTTCATGAAAAGAGGGTTTCTTCTCGATGAGGCCACAACGTCGTGTCGGAGGCAGTGGCGCTTGGACTTGGCGTCTGCTTTTGGTGAAATTAAACGGCAGGTTGCACCCGCCTTCGTTACGTCCCTGTCGAGCGCGGGGGTGGCTTTAGATGGAAAATGGAAGCCTCCTAATTAGTTTGCGCGTCCGCATGATACGCGTGTTACGGGACTCGCTTTTTCCCTCCTTCTGTGGAAGCAGGGGTGTTGCAATTCGCACTTATATTCACCAAGTGCACCGACTAGGCGTCGCGACGCAACGTCGAGGATGGCGATGTCGACCCCGAACACCAACCCTTAAAAGCATGCCAAACACCATTCTGTCTGTGTGTTCTGTGTGTGTAACTACATCCTTGTAGTACGCATCATGAACATGGAAATGCTCTGCTAGGCGGAAGTGTCACCCTTCGCACTTTCCAGTATTTTTTAAAGAAGAAAAACGAGACTAAAAGTTTTATCTCGTAAATAGTCTCACGATGAAAGTCAATTTTTGTAAATGAGAATGCTTTTCAGATACAGAATTCTATTACCGAAATTCACCGAAAAAATTTATGATAAGAGATCATTTAGAAAAGATTAGGTTAACATTTTTTGGGGGAAGGGGGTTTGGTAAAATCTTACTTTTTAGGAAAAATGTGGGGAATTTGTAAAGAGACCTATTTAAAAAACAAAAATATTTTTTTTAAGAAAGAATTGAAAAAAATTTTGTTTGAAGAAATAAAATTTTCAACTAAAATTATGAATCTTCAAAAAAAAAAATTTATTTTTGACCAAATGAGTCGACTTTTACGCAAAACTATGTATTTTTAACCAAGTAATAGATTTTTTTTAACAAAAAAGATAAATTTGTCACCAAACATATTAACAAAATTAATTTTTAACAACAAAAAAAAAGGAATTTTCGACCGTTAAGTAAACTTTTCAACGAAACAAATGAACGTTAAAGCAAGTAGTTGAATTTTCAATTAAAATGATAAATTGTCTACCAAAAAGATTAATAGTGTTAAATTTTCAACTAAAAGTATAATACTTACATTTTCAGTTCAAAGAATTAATTTTTAATCAAAGAAAAAATTTCTTAAGTAAAAAGGATAATTTTCTTTGAAAAGAGTCGGACTTTCAACAAAACACATTAATTTTAACAAAACAATTGAATTTTTAACCAAGGAAAATAAATATTGAAAATTTATGATAAGGGAACATTCACTAAAAATTAGTTAAGACATTTTGGTAGAAGGGGATTTGATAAAATTTTATGATGAGCGGTGCGAGGAAATTGGTAGAGACGAATTTTCAACCAAAAATTACATTTTATAAAATTTTTTAGGAAAAGATAAATTTTTAACCAAAAGTATTAGTTTCCTACCAAATGAGTTGAATTTAAAAAAAAAAATTAAATCCAAAAAGACGAATTTTCATTCATTAAGATTAATTTTTTTACGAAAAACGTCAAATTTTAAACAAAAAACATGATTATTGTAAAAAAAAATGTTACCAAATATGTTAAGAAAATTAATTTTTTCGATTTTGTTGTTGTTGACAATTCATGTATTTTGGTGAAAATTCGACTTTTTTAGTATGAAATTAATCATTCTGATTAAAAATTCATCTCCTCGGTTAAAAATTAAATTTTCAAACTGAAAATGTAAGTACTCCACTTTTGTTAAAAATTCAAGTCAATTAATCTTTTTGGTTGAGAATTCTAGTATTTTGTTGAACATTATTTTCATTGGTTGAAGATGAACCATTTTACTTGAAAATTTATTTATTTCGTTTTAAATTTTACTTGTTTGTTAAAAATTCTTTTTTTATTACAAATTAATTTTTTTAACTGAAAATTTTAGTATTCCACTTTTTAGTGTTTATATATTTATTTTATGGTCTTATTTTTTATTTATTTTATTGGAATTTGATGTCTTCGTTAAAAATGCTTATTTTTATTTAAAAGTTCAACTATCTGGTGAAAAACATATTTTTTGGTTGTAGATTGGTAATTTTAGTTTAAAATTAGTTTTTTTTTTCTAAATTAATTTTATTAATTATAAATATGACTTTTATCTTGGATTAAAAATTGATTCTTCTTAATCTTAAAATCTAGCCAGAATTCCGCAGACTTTAGAAACCCCCAAAAAATTTAAATTAAAAAGATTTTAAACTCTGGAAGTAATTTTTGTTACACATTTTTATTGTTTACCCTGATGTATAGTTCGGAAAGATTTTGATAAAAAGATATCAATCGCAGATGCTCCACACGCAGTGAAAAAAAAATGATTCATCTATGGCGCTTAAATCACAGCAGCCACTCTAATCTGAAGCAGCAACCATTTTTGAGTATGTTTCAGCAAGCCTCTCTTGGATTCTCGGAATAAAAAAACGGAAAAATGGAAACCAAGGGAGCTCCACATTGGGAAAGTGCACTTTATACAAAACGCTAATTACCGCAATTATTACAGTATTATAAATCCCTTAATTGCACAGGCAATCGGCACATGAAGTGCTTAATTGCTCCTTCGCCAAGAGTATATCTATAGTATAGGCAAACGATTAATTTAATAGTGAGGCATACCAATATAGATCTACTTCAATGCTAAAACCTTTCTAAACGAAACTCTCGTTAAGCAAAGTTAGGGAAGTTGGTTTTTTTCTTATTTGACTCTGAAACTTCAATTTATTACCGACACCTGAATTCTGCTTGAACGGAATTCGAGTTTACAAGTTCTTTAAATTAAAAATAAACTTTTGTTTTTCTATTTTATTATTTTATTAGTGGTAATCACTTTCGAGTGGTCGACTGGTCCATTTAATTTATAAATTCTGAAAAACTAAGAATAAACAAAGATTTAATAATAGTATATTACCTCATAAGTCGTACTCGAAATGAGCTTTACCTTAAGACCTGTCTAATACTACGAGTGATGTACGATGTTTGACTCAAAATCATCATTTTATGAGCCTGTAGGGCTATTTGAAATTGAGTCGTGATGTTTAAGATATTTTTGGTCCTGAAAAAATGCGACTGGCCTAAAAATCATTTGATTGCTGTGAATGGTAATCCCTGTGGCACGAAATTTAATTTTATCAATATTTTTTTTTAGATTATTATTGAAATGAAAACTAGCGTCTTGTTTTACAAGTAATGAATTTACATGCTTTTTCTTGTTTTCTTGATTGAATGCGAACTAAATTAATAGAAACCAATAAGAAACTCTTACTGTTTCTTGTTAAAACTTAATTTTTTTAAATTAAAAAGTCTATTATCATATTTTGGCTCCAAATTCATCTCTTATGGTTGAAAATTCTACTATTTGGTTAAATATTGAACTACTTTGTTAAAAACTTGTTTTTTTTTTTGGTTAAAAAATAATTTTTTAACTGTGAATTTAACTATTGTACTTTTTGTTACAAATTCATCATTTGTATTTAAGATTCAACTTTTAAATATTTTATTGAGAATTTATCTTTTTTTGTAAAAAAATTCAACTAATTAGTTGATAGTTGAACTACTGTGTTAAACAGTTATTTTATTGGTTGAAGATTCAACTATTTTGTTGAATATTTATTTTTTTCATTTAAAGATCTATCTCGTTGGTTAAATATTTCCTTTTTGGGGTTAAAGTCAATTTTTCAATTGCATATTTAATTTTGTTGTTGTTTTTTGTTGGTAGAAAATTCTATTATTTTCGTAAAAACTTCAAGTATTTATTTAAGAGTTAGCTGTTTGATTGAGATTTAACATTTTTCTGTTGAAAATTCAACATTTTTCTAAAGAATTCACTTTTTTGTTTTGAAAATTTAACAATTAGTCGGATTTTTTTTCTTTCTTGCCTGAACGATTTTCCTCAACTGAAAATTTTACTATATTACTGAAAATGAAACTTTTTGTTGAAACATTTAATTTTTTTGTTTAAAAGTTAACTGTTTATTTGAAATGTTGTCTTTTTGAATAGAAAATTCATTCTGTGGATTAAAACTTCTACTATATGGTTATAAATGCAAATCGTTTCCATTAAAGTTTAATCTTCATTGTTTAAAAATTTTACTACTAGGTTAAAATATTATTTCTGAAGTTATAAAATTATTTATTTTGCATTAATGAAGCTTCTTGGTTAATAATTCATTCATTTCTTTTCTTGTAAAAGTATCGGTATGGTTAAAAATGCATATTTGTAGGTAGAAAATTCAGCGATGTGTTTAAAAATCAAACTATTTTGTTGAAAATTTAATTAGATTATAGAAAGTTCATCTATTTTGTTGAAAAGTAATCTTTATTGTTCAAAAATTCGCCTTTTTTCGAGGAAAGTGATCTTTTTTTAGACAAAATTTAATTTAAAAAAGCTTTAATTAATAGCTCCATTTATTCTGTAAAGACATTAAGAAATTCTGTTATTCTCTGATGATAATACAGATCCCTTTTAAAATTCATCTATTGTGGTTCTAGAAAGCTAGTATGATGTAAATAAAATACATTTTTTGTTATCAATTATATTATATTAATACTTAGAAATTACAGTAATCATTGATGTCTGTTTACAAAGAAGTTGCTCAAGATATCAGAACTTTTCAAGGATGTCGCTGTGAAAAATAAATATTTTTGCTTGATTCAACTAAATATAATAGTCAACTGCAATAAAAAAAATTGAAATGAAAAAAAAATTGGTAAAAAATTTCGGCAAGAGGAATCGAGCCCTGACTTTCTGGTCACAAAGTCGAAGCGCTACTGCCTTTCAAATACACCTTTTCTCGAGACTAATTAAAAAAAAGCATCTCATTACTTGTACATATGGATCAAAACAAAAAAGTCGAAAAGTATAGGGTTCTCTTTTCAGTTTATTCATTGAAAATTAAAAATAATTTGTGTGCATTCCTGTCAAATATTTCAACTTTTAGGGAAAGTAATAGAACAGGGAAGATGAGTAGATTCAATTACGAGAACGATGAAAAGTGAGATCTAAAATACAGGTTTGAGAGTGAAAGAGGGAAGAGAAGGAAGTAGTTCGTAAGGGATGATGGGTGAAAATTATAAGAAGAGAAGAGGAGGAAGTGGAGGGTGTTATAAGGACGAAGACAACACTCACGGGTGACGCCCTCACCGCTCGCCCTCGGCTCGTTGTTAATCGTTGGTTGCACCCTTTCACGAGGTAACGGGTGTCTATGGTGCCTCATTTTCTCCCTGGTACCCTTTGTCCATTAGCCTCATCCCGTATCACCTTCTCCGTAGTACTCTACTGGTGACTAGATCGCTCAGCGAAAATATCACCTGTGCCTCGAAGAGTCTGGATAACGAGGTCGTCCGGGTGTGAACTACGAGCCAGTTTCTGCGTCTATATTCGTCGAATGGTTCACTGACATCACTTCAACGAGAAACCTCTAGCATAAATAAAAAGCCTTTTTTCTACCTTATATTCGTTGTTTTCTTTTTTTTTAAAGGTACATGTTTATATTGCTGTGTTTTCTAATGGGCATGTTGTCTTTTGGGTTCTTTGTTTTCCTTTCACCTTAAAAGAGTGTTTTTGTTAAGGTCCTTTCCTCTAGCACATCTAGAATGGATTTTAAACACTTTATTCAGACCATACTTTTAGGCTTTTCTGGGCATCAGTGGCTTTTTTGGGCTCTTTTATTTATAAACAAAAACAGAATTTTTGTTACAGTTAATTTGGTAATCTAGAAGAATGAAACAAACCTGAATTTTAAATTTTTCTGAGCACTCAAAAAATGAAAAAATTAATTTTTACGTGCAACCTCCTATCATCAAAAAACTGTTTATGGACTCTCCTAAAGAACAAAATCGTAAATTAAAAAAAAAACTTCCGACGCTAAAAAATTATCCTGCATTTAAACCTTAGAGAATAAGTATAATGAAGAGTATATGAAAGAAATTAAAACAACTAGATTTTGAACCAAAGAAGGCAAAAAAATTTGTACCAATGCAAAAAATATCAGCCACCCTGAAAAGCTACCCCTAAACTTTTAACGGTATGAATCTAAAGTGTCACGATGTAAAAAAATCACGATAATTTTTCAATTTTTCTAAAACTCCAAGTCGTATATATCTAACATAATGATAATATTCAGCAATCTTAAAAGAAACATCCTTTGCACTTTTAACTAAACTAATCCAAAGCGTCACCATGCGGAGCAGATATTTTACAATTAAAAATAATTACACGAATTATCTTTATAAAACTCCAAGTTATATCCCCAACTTAATGATAATATACAGCAATCCTAAAAAACATCCCTAGAGTTCTTAGCAAAACAAATTCAAAACTTCACAAAAAAAGAGCCAAGGGAGTTAAGATTTAAAGATAAGTACAAATGTCACCTTTGTGAAACTCCTAGACATATCCCCAATTTTGTGATAATATGCAGCAACCTTTAAAAGAACATCCTTATCACTTTTAACCAAACAAATCCACAGTGTCACTAATTAAAACAGCTAAGATAGTTTGAATTTAAAATTTGGTATGTAAGTCATCTTCGTAAAACTCCAAGTTATGTCTCCAATCCGCAAATAATGTTCAGCCACCCCAAAAAAGTGCATTAGAACTTTTAACGAAACAAATCCAAAATGTCAGCATGCAAGACAGTCAAGACATTATACAATTAAAAATGATGACACGTATTATCCTCATAAAGTGACAAGTTATATCCCCAACTTAATGATAATATTCAGCATTCCTCTAGAAAACATCTTTCTTACTTTTAACAAAACAAATATAAAATTGCACCAAACCAAACAGCCAAGAAAGTTCAAATTTAAAGATAAGTAAAAATGCCACCTTTGTGAAACTCCAAGATATCGATGGGTTCTACGAATATTAGGCTATCTTTCCGCTACGGATAAGAATTAGGCTAACTTCATTTAGCTAAGTGTTCAGGAGAAATAAATAACCTATTATTTTTTGAAACATTTCCTACGAATTCAAAACTTCAGTACTTTGTATTATAGTTTGTAATGTCATTTAGGCTGCTATAACTATCAAAAAACGAAATTTTTACGGTACTTTATTTCTTTTAACACTGACACGTGTTTCCTAAATTTCTTACAAAATGAAGTTAGTCTAATTCTAGACGGAAACGAAAAGATAGCCTATTATTCAGGTCCGTTAAGCTGGCAGGGCCACATTGCAAAAATGAACTGAAAACCTATAGGGAATTTAGGGCTCATTTAGGGCTAATTTAATACCCCATTGCCAAATTTAATGCTCTTTATTTAAACAAAAAAACCGGTGGTCATGCTAGCTTAACGTTAAGCTAGCAGGACCACACAAAGAAAAAAACGACTAAGGGATTATTTCTTCCCATAATAATTTAGGGCTCATTTAGGGTTCACTTAATGCCCTATTGTCGAATTTAATGCTCCGCAATTTTTCGAAAAAACCTGTGGTCATGTTATCTTAACGTTAAGCTAGCAGGACCACAAAGAGAAAAAAATGACTTAGGCATTATTTCTTTCCACAATAATTTAGGGCTCATTTAGGGCTCACTTAATGTCCTCTTGCCAAATTTGATGGCACGCATTTTTTTCCTAAAAACCTGTGGTTCTGCCATCTTAACGTTAAGATAGCAGAAACACACAAAGAAAAAAATGTTTTGGACAATAGTTCTTTCAACAATAATTTAGGGCTCATTTAGTGCTCATTTATGTCCTATTGCCAAATTTGATGGCACGCATTTTTTTCTTACAAATATGTGGTTCATTTAGGGCTCACTTAATGCCCTATTTTCAAATTTAATGTCCGCAATTTTTCGAAAAAACTTGTGGTCATGATATCTTAACGTTAAGCCAGCAGGACCACACAGAGAAAAAAGCGACTTAAGCATTATTTCTTTCCTCAATAATTTAGGGCTCATTTAGGACTCACTTAATGTCCTCTTGCCAAATTTGATGGCACGCATTTTTTTCTTAAAAACCCGTGGTTCTGCCATCTTAACGTTAAGATAGCAAGAACGCACAAAGAAAAAAATGATTTGGACAATATTTCTTTGGACTACATTTAGGGATCATTTAGTGCTCTCTTAATGTCCTATGGCCCGATTTGATGGCACGAATTTTTTTCTTACAAACATGTGGTTCTGCCATCTTAACGTTAACCTATCAGCACCGCATAGAGAAAAAAACGACTTAGGAATTATTTCTTTCCACAATAATTTAGGGCTCATTTAGGACTCACTTAATGTCCTATTGCCAAATTTGATAGTATGCATTTTTTTTAACTGTGGTCCTGCTAGCTTAACGTTAAGATAGCAGAACCAAAGTTTTTTTTTTAAATGCATACCATCAAATTTGGCAATAGGACATTAAGTGAGCCCTAAATAAACCCTAAATTATTGTGGAAAGAAATAATTCCTAAGTCGTTTTTTTCTCTGTGTGGTGCTGATAGGTAAACGTTAAGATGGCAGAACCACATGTTTATAAGAAAAAAATTCGTGCCATCAAATTTGGCAATAGGACATTAAGAGAGCACTAAATGAGACCTAAATGTAGTGCAAAGAAATATTGTCCAAATCATTTTTTTCTTTGTGAATTCCTGCTATCTTATAGTTAAGATGGCAGAACCACAGATTTTTAAGAAAAAAATGCATGCCATCAAATTTGGCAAGAGGACATTAAATGAGTCCTAAATGAGCCCTAAATTATTGTGGAAAGAAATAATGCCTAAGTCATTTTTTTCTCTGTGTGGTCCTGCTGGCTTAACGTTAAGATAGCATGACCACAGGTTTTTTCAAAAAATTGCGGAGCATTAAATTTGACAATAGGACATTAAGTGAGCCCTAAATTATTGTGGAAAGAAATAATGCCTGAGTCGTTTCTTTCTCTGTGTGGTTCTGCTAGCTTAACGTTAAGCTAGCATGACCACCGGGGTTTTTTTTTAAATAAAGAGCATTAAATTTGGCAATAGGGCATTAAATTAGCCCTAAATGAGCCCTAAATGAGCCCTAAATTCCCTATAGGTTTTCAGTTCACTTTTGCAATGTGGTCCTGCCAGCTTAACGGACCTCTATTACATGACCACCGGTTTTTTTGTTTAAATAAAGAGCATTCAATTTGGCAATGGGGCATTAAATTAGCCCTAAATGAGCCCTAAATTCCCTATAGGTTTTTAGTTCATTTTTGCAATGTGGTCCTGTCAGCTTAACGGACCCCTATTCGTAGAACCCATCGATATATTCTCAACTTATGATAATATTCAGGAACCCTCAAAAGAACATCCTTAACACTTTTAACAAAACAAATTTGAACTTTCGCCACATAAAACAGCTAAGGTAGTTTAAATTTAAAATTTAGATAAAAGACATCTTCGTAAAACTCCAAGTTATGTTTCCAATCCGCAAATAATGTTTAGCCACCTAGAAAAACTGGATTAGCACTTTTAACAAGACAAATCCAATGTGTCACACCATAAAACAGGCAAGATAGTTTAAACTTGAAAATGGGTACAAATGCCATATCTGTGAAACTCCACGTTATATCCCCAGCTTATGATAATAATAAGAAACCCTCAAGAAAACATCCTTATCATGTTTCAGCAAACACATCCAAAGTGTCACTTCACAACACAGCTAAGGTAGGGTAACTTTGAAAATCAGTACCAATGTATCCTTTCCGAAACTCCAAGCTTATGTTCCTAACCAGCGAATAATTTTTAGAAATACCGAAACCCCATCTCTAGCACTTTTAACGATACAAATCCAAAGTTTCACCATGCAAAACAGTCCAGATACATTTAAATGTCCAAATACGTATAAAATGCCACCTAAGTGAAATTCCAAGTTATGTCTCTTTGTGAAACTCGTAGTTATGTTTACAACGTGCAAATGATATTTATCAACACCGATAAACTACTCCTGGCACTTTCAGCGAAATGGATCCAAAGTGTCAACATAAAAAGCAGCTAAGGTATTTTAAATTCAAAATTTGGTACAACAGTCATCTTCGTAAAACTCCAACTTATTTCCCCAACTTAGTGACAATATTCAGCAATCCTTAAGAAAACATCCTTACGAGTAGCTTTTTTAACAAAGGAAATCCAAAATTTCGCTAAACAAAACAGCCAAGATAGTTTATATAAAAAAAAGTACAAATTCCACCTTTGTGAAACTCCAAGATATAATTCCAACTTATGATAATATTCAGCAACCTTCAAAAGAACATCATTAGCGCTTTTAACAAAACAAATCCAAAGTGTCACCACATAAAACAGCTAAAATTGTTTAAACTTAAAAATGAGCAAAAATGCCACCTTTGTGAAACTCCAAGATGCAACCCCAAATTATGATAATATTCAGCAACCTTCAAAAGAACATCCTTAGCGCTTTTAAAAAAACAAATTCAAAGTGCCGCCACATAAAACAGCCAAGATACGAGTTTAACTTTGAAAACCAGTACCGGTGTATCCTTTCTGAAACTCCAAGTTTATGTTCCTAACCCGCAAATAATATTTAGAAATCCCGAATAACCATCCCTAGCACTCTTAACGATACAAATCCAAAGTCTCAACCATATAAAACTCTGCCACATGATATTCCATATAATAATCCGGAACCCTCAAAATCAAACCCCTATCACTCCTAACAAAGCAAATCCAAAGTTTCACTATGCAAAACAGCCAAGCTAGTTTAAATGTCAAAATACTTATAAAATGCCACCTGCGTGAAATGCCAAGTTATGTTTCTTTTTGAATCTCTTAGTTATGTTCACAACGTGCAAATGATATTTAGCAACCTCGAAAAACTAACCTAGCACTTTTAACGAAATAGATCCAAAGTTTCATAATAAAATACAATCATGACATTTAAAATTTTTAATTTGGTACAAAAGTCATCTTTGTAAAACTCCAACTTAAATCCCCAACTTATGATAATATTCAGCAATCCTCAAAAAAAACATCCTTAGCACTTTTAACAATAGAAATCCAAATTTTCACTAAACAGAACAGATAAGATAGTTTAAATTCAAGAAAAAAGTACAAATGCCACCTTTGTGAAACTCCAAGATATATCTCCAACTCATGATGTAAATCAGGAACCTTTAAAAGAACATTCTTAGCACCTGTAACAAAACAGACCCAAAGTGTCACTATATAAAAAAACTAAAATATTTAAATTTTAAATTCAGTACAAAAGTCAACTTATTAAAACTCCTAGATATATACTCAACTTTTTGATATTATCAGCAGCCCGCAAAAAAACACCCTTGGCACTTCTAACAATATAAATCCAAATTTTCAATAAACAAAACCGCCAAGATAGTTTAAATTAAAAAATAAGTACACAAATCAGTATTCCAAAACTTTAAGTTGTATAATTAATCCGACATTGACATTGAATAGATCCCAACAGTCACCCCTAGAATTTTAAATTTAAAAAATCCGAAGCGCCACCGCTCATAACAGTGGACATAGTTTTAACTAAAAAATAAGTACCGCAGTTTCCATAAAAAATCCAAGTTGTATATCCAACCTAGTAATTCAACAACGCCCAAAACAACCTCAGTGAGCTCAAATACTCTAATTTTCAATAAGCCTCCAAGTAATTCCTAACGTTCTCAATCATGTGGAGTTCCAAAATCTCATACCATCTGCAGCCAGATATTTATTAGAAGCGTTCGTATTTACTTTAAAATTGATCAGAGAAGTGGAAAACTGCAAAAAACCAAAACTTTTGGAGACAGCTGGTTACCGATAGACGAGTTCAAATGTAGACATCAGATAGCATCGAGTCTATCGTCGGCGCCAAACATCCTCCTTGAAAGTAGATAAACGTAGTAAAAAAAATAATAACGCGAGAATCGCGAACGGTCGTCTATCCAAGCACGAACCGAGACCGTTCGGACTTGACATTCTAGTTCTCGAGAACTTGTCTCCCCTTAAATATTTATAATAAGGATCATAATCTCATTGCTAATTCGACAACAAATTACGTTTGGTATAGAGCACTTTAGGAAGTCGCCGTCAGATTAATTCATGCATTTTCATCGCATTGTGCTTTATCGATAATGATTTCCTGGCAACAAACTCTCATTGCTTTCCTGCGTCTTGAAGTTGCCTGGCTTCACCCCTTTCTTAGTGCAACACTCGACTCTCGACTCAGCCAGGGTTTCTGGGACATTCGGGAGAACCGAAGAAACGACGTTGGTAAGATGAGTAGGTGGAGGAGTAAAGAGAGAGGAGAGAGAGAGAGAGAGAGAGTAAAGAGCCTGGAAGGGTCGCCTTCGCCTTGCAGAGCCAAGCCAAGCCCGAGGGGTTTACGAACACAATAGTTTGAAATATTCGAGCGCCGGCAAGAAGTTGCCCTCGCGCCGGTAATTAACGAGTTAAAGTTTGGCGTCGCGACGCTCTCTGCGCTGCCATAAGACTCCCTGCATCCATTAGCCGAGTGCCTGGTGCGGAACTCCTTTTGGCCGCCAAGAAAACAGAGGTTCTCCTCACCTCCCTTAGAATCATCCTCCAAGTTCAAATCCATAAAAGAGGAGTCATTATATAATCATAATCATATCCCATGGCAAGGAAATATTTTTCCAACTAATATTTGTTTGCGTTTTTGAGACGCATAGATCGATCTCTTGAGGAACTTTTTATAAACTCCTAGTACCGATTTTGAAGTATTAAAAAAATGGTTTGTCCCCTTGATTAGAGAATAACTTTCTTGATATTAATAATACTATAGATTTATATCTGATATGTTTGTTTGCGTCTTCGAGTCGCGTCGATTGACCTATTGAACAACTTTTCGTGACCTCATATGATCTATCAATACCTATTTAATTTTTTTTTAAATATATGATTTATCTGGTTTAAACGAGGAAAAACATTTTAATTTCCAAATACAACTGGAATTTTTATGATGAATTTGTTCGCGTTTTCAAGATTCATCGATTGACCTATTGCACAAATTTTCCTGATATATTACGATCTAGCAATCCCTATTTATGATTTTGTATACCATATTGTTTGTTTTGTTTATAAGAGATATACTTTTTTAATATTGGGAATACAAAATTAAGGTATATGATTCAATTGTTTGAGTCTTCGGGACGCGTCGATCGACTTATTAACGATGACACTTCAATTAAAAAGAAAAGAAATTTGAAATCGATTGAAAATTGTAGCTGGAATCGCATTGCAAAAAAGTTGTTTCGATTATCATTTTCACCATTTGTTAAATATCTTTTGTTATTCGAAGAGTTAACTTGATCTATGAGTTGATATATATTTCCACGGTCGTGAAAAATATATCTACACTGATCGATGATAACTATCTCTGATGATAATATAGATTCATATAATAATTTTTTTCATGTTTAAAAGTATTTACAAATTTTTAAAATTTTGCGACATGATGCAGTAAGTTTCACCCTAGGGCAGAATCAAGGTAAAAAAGCTCAAGAATTAAAAAATTTAATAAGTTTTTTCTGGTGATTTTTCAACCTGAAAAATTCTTTTTAATAATTTGCAACACACTGGCAGAGGCACGAAGCCCTGGAAATCCTCTAAAGGCCAACCATAGTGGTAAACGTTTAATCAAAAATCATGAAATTGCAAAGAAAAATGTAAGTTTTTAAATATTCCCTGACTTCATATTCTGAATAAATGCCGGAAATATTTCCCCGAATAATAGTTGGGGAAGAACCCCCTCAAAAACCCGTCTTAATTCCCCCTCATTAAAAATTACTACACCCAACAAATATTTGTACTTTGTGTTAATTTCTTATCCACAAAAAGGCTTTATTAAAAATCATAAAATACTAAGTAGCCCAATTATTTCTGTTCAATTTAATTGACTAATTTTTCACTCCGGCTGATTCAAAGAAGCCTGCGACTTTCTAACTCTACTCTAAGAGACAATTTCTAAGAAGGATAATAAATTATTTGAAAAAAAGATGAAAAAAATGCACGAAAATTAAAAAAAAAATTTGTACCATCCGACTTCGACACTCACGATCATTCAATTATTGTTTCTCTATACACAAAAAAACGAAAGGGAGGTGAATCTGGCAGTGAATCGAAAGGTTACTTAAAAAAGTGACGTTAAACATATAAAAGTATCGAATAAACAAAATGTTAAATTGAAGATATCGATAAAATGCTTTCCTGACATGACATAAAATAAAAACGTTGTAATTTCCTTGGGATCGATAGAGCGCAAAGTGAAAGAAGCGAAGGAGGCGGACAAGAATTTTACGTCTGCGTTTGGCGAAGGGCTGACGAGTTTTTTTTTTCAGGAACTACAAACAGCCCAAGGGAAGTTTGGATTTCAAGGATAGCGTTTTAGCTTCGCAAACCAGTTGAGCGAATCTTCAAAAAACGGTTATAAACTCTCGTAACTACTGTGGGTGCTTCCAGAATTTTGTTCTTTCGCCACCCCTCCCTAGAGGGTGGTTGCCCACTTGCGGTTTGCCGTGAGGCAAAGCGAAAAGATGCTGCAGCAATAAGTGGCCGATCGGCCGGAAGTAACGAATCCTGGGAAATCGAGGTGGCTTCCTATCACGCTTCACGAAACTGGAACGCGAAAATCGTCTGGACGATTGGCATTACGTTCCTCCCCAATTTTCTGCTCTCTAATTTCTCAAGTTCCGAAATACAATATTTTTCCCTCTTTCAGTAAAGAATTTAACTGAAGAATTAGTCAAAGATTTATGTATTTTTATTTTACCAAGACAATGTAGTGCTCATAGTAGATTGATCCTGAATTTAAAAAAAATTTTAATGAAAGTTTTCTGAAAAACGATCTTGGAACATCGCTCTACCAGGAACTTCCAGTGGAGCGATGTTAGAAGATCTTTTTTTAGAAAAATATAGTTTCAAAATTTAAAAAAAATTGTTTTTCATCTTTTCAAAATTAACGTTAAGTATTTTATTTTATTTGAAGAGTTAACTTGATCGATATTTTTGATTTCTATTTCCACAGATTGCTGAATAATATCTATACTGATCGATAGTCCTATACTCTCATCTATTCGATGCAATTTTATCGTATCCTCGACTCACTTCCCCCTCTCTATTTTTCCTATAATTTCATCATACACCTTCCCTCACTTTCTTTCCCGTACTTCCCTCTCACTTGCTTCCCCTTCCTCTAAAACTTTCCATCCCTCACCCACCTCACCCTAAATTTATCCCTACTTCCTCTCGTCTTTCCTCTGCCTTATTTCCCTCCCGAGAAAAAATGCAACGGACAAATGGACGCACATCCGACCGAAATTATAAGAATTTCTGTTCGGGGGCGACGAAACTGTAAAAATTAATTAAATACTTCAGTTTTGTATTGTAAATATTTTTTACATTAGAGTTGCGTTTTCTTAGCAATTTTCAATTGCAACCTAAATTCCCAACCCCTCGTATTTTATAAATGTTGCAAAGTTTAAGCTTTGGACTCATTTTGTCTTAAAATATATTTTCAATCTTCTTCTCTTGATTTGCTTGAAGGATTTGATGGGATTTTATAGGGTTTAAAAGCTATTAGAGAATTTTAAAAGATTCCAAAGAATGTAAAAAGGTTTTCAATTATTTTAACGGGGTTTACGATATTTGAAAATTTTTAATATATTTTAATGGGGTCTAAATGATTTTACCTTATTTAAAGGATTTAAAGAAATTTTATATGGCTTGAAAGGCTTAAGAGTATTTTATTAAAATCCAAGAAATTTAAAAAAATGTTTCAGGGATTCATGTGATTTAAATAAATTCAAAGGCGTTTTAAGTCATTTTAAGGGATTTCAAAAAAATTTACGAGATTTAGAAGATTTCAATCCATTTTAATCATTTTTTTAAAAACAAAATTTAATTTTTAATGAATTTAACTTATTTAAGGGATTTAAAGGAAATTTACAGCATTTCAAAGCTACGGGATTATCTTAAAAGATGAGATATAAGGTTTTGAGGCTATTAGAGCATCTTAAAAGATTCAAAGCCCATTAAAGTGATTTTCAAACATTTTAAGGGATATTAAGAAATTTTAAGATTTTTCAAATAGTTTTTAGGGATTTTAAAAATTTGACGAAACTTGAAAAAGTACAATAGATTTTTATGGGGTATAAGTTATTTGAATTAATTTCAGGGATTCGAGGGAATTTTATAAGGTTTCAAAGCTATTAGAGTATCTTAAAAGATTCGATACATTCCTAATTTCCTAATTTCAGGGATTTAAAGGAATTTTATAGCTACAATTTTAGACAAGAAAATTTTTTTAAAAATTTCGTCTAATAAACAAATTTAAAAAATAAGACTTCAATTCTTAACAAAACAGTTTAACTTTCTACCACAGAAGTTCAATTTTGTATTTTGCAGATAATAAGTAATATAAGTGTTATTGAACCAAAACAGATTGATTTTAAACAAAACAGGAGCAGTTTTAAACAAACAAAAAGTACAATTTTAAACAATATACATTAGCTACATTTTGAGCGAAGAAAATTAATTCTTAACAAAAGAGAAATTTCCAGCAAAACAGTTGAATTTTGCAACCAAAGAAATAAGTATTCAACTAAAATGATGAATCTGCTGCGAAAGAAATGATAGTTTTCACAGTAAAAAAATATATTTCAACTGAAATTTAAACGAATTTTCAACAAAATATGTAAATTTCCAAACAAAGAGATGAATCTCCAAATAAAAAAAAAATTATTTCATAACAAGTTCGTTCAGTTTTCAGTATACTATTCATTCGGACTTTTGATGACTTTGAGAAGCTCTTCGCCTAGAATGATTGCCAGAGAGATGGATTAGCAACCTGTTTCGCTGACCCATCTCTAATGGATCTGATCAGAAATCTCTGATACAAAACTTATACCACCTTCTACAATTACTTGCCTCTCTTTTCCCATATGAATTCCTTCATAAGTCCGAGGCCTAGAAGTGATTACTCAGCCCTACTTGGCGATTAAATTCTGGAAAGATTAAGCTCTGAGTGATTAATGTTTCGTAGAGAAAAAGTTGGCGCTGAGTATATAAACTGTTTGCATATATTTAAATGTTGTATGTATATGTAGTTGATGGGAGGTTTGTATATTGAAGGGTTGGTAGTATCGCAGAAACGTCTGTTTGGGCAAGGCGATAGGTTTACGTGGTATTGGATTAAAACATCAGACCAAACGACCCTTGCAATCTTGCATGTGTGTTTGCAGATAGCGTGTGTATTTATGCATTCAAATCCCTAAGCTCGTCGAGCGGGGCGTTGTTGGCTCTTCTAATAGAACCGTTTATTCTCACATTAGCATATGCATGCATTCGCCACTCATCTCCCCTAGTTTACGATTTCAAGGAATACATAATCTCAAGTTCATTCTGTTATTAAGAAGTTTTACTTGTTTCTCATTTTTAAGGGACTTTCAAATAGCGAGTAAATAGCAAAATCTTTATTATTGTTTTTCTTTTATTTCTGTTACTCTTTACTCCAACACCTAACTCCGAAGGGAATTCGTGGAAATGAGGAGTTGGTTGCTAGGGGAAGTGAGAGAAAATAAGGGAATGGAAAGTGAGGGAAATGAAGGTTGGGAAAGTAGGGGCCTTGAGGTGAAGTTATGGTAGGGAAACTGGAGGAAATTTTTGGGAGGGTAAGTAATGGAAGTAAGGTCAGCAGACCTGGAGAAGTGAGGGTAAAATGAAGGGAGGGAATCAGGGGATGTAAGAAGAAATAAAGAAAGAAAAAGCAGGAGCGGCTGAGAAGAAACTCTGGTAGGGAAAGTAGTGAGAAAAAAAAGGGAAGGGGAAGTAGGGAAAGTGCGGGAAGCGGAACTATGGGAAGTAAGGGAAAATAAAGGGTTGGGAAGTAGGGGGCATAAGGTAAAATGATGTTAGAGAAAGGGTTCCCAAATGTATGGTCAGTATGGAAAGTCAGGGACCGTGAGGTGAAATGATGATAGGGAAAGTGATAGGAAATGAGGGAAGGGTAAGTATGGAATGTAAGATGAGTTGAAATGGGAAAGTGAGGGTAAAATAAATTTAGGCAAACGGGAAAAGTAAGAAAAAATTAAAAGAGGGGAATTAGAGGCGTAAGAATAAATGTGAGTAGGAAGCGTAGTGGGAAAAAATGGGAAGGGAATTAGGGCACGTCTGAGGAGCCGAACAAGTGGAAGTAAAGGGAAATCAAGAGTAGGGAAGTGGGTGACGTAAGGTCAAATGATGATAAAGTGATAAAATAACAAAGTGGTGGGAAATGATGGGAGGGTAAGTATGGGAAGTAAGATGAGCGGAACTAGGAGAGTGAGGGCAAAATAAAGTGAGAGAAGCAAGAGAAATAAGGGGAAATAAATAAGGGAAAGTAGGGGCATGAAAAGAAATGCGGGAAGAGAAAGTGGTTCATAAAAAGAGGAGTGGAAGTAGGGCAACTTAGGGAAGTGGAACTAGGGTGAGTGAGGGAAAATTGTGGGGTAAAGCGAAATTGAGAAATTTGGGGGAACATAAAGAACGAGGAACCTAGATGAGGATAAAGTTATAGAAGGGAGGGAAAGCGAAGTTTCAAGCGTGGTGAGGAAAAGTGGTGGCATCTAGGGGTAGAAGGGAAGCAAAAGTATAGGATAATAGACTAATTTTTTTCAACTGTGTGGAGAATTTTAAACTTTCTATTTGAATTTCGGTTCTTTGGAAACTTTAAAGGTTTTTGATCTTCGATGTAATCGATATATCCAATAGATAGTTGCTATAGTCATTTAAGTCACTTTTTAACGATATAGTCACTATAGTTCATCTAATTTTAATTCATTTTTCTAGAATCCTTTTTTGTTCCTTTGAGTTCTTTTGAATTCGTCCTGAATTCTTTAGAATTCTATCAATTTCTCTTGAATTCCATTGAATTCTTCTGAATTCACTCCAAGTTCACTGTATTCAATGTAATTATGTGCAACTAATATCAATTTATTTAGAATTTATCCTAAAATCTTGATAATTTATCCTTCATTCTTTCCAATTTCCCAACATTTTTTAATGCGTCTTGAATGCATGGTAATCGAATTCTCCTCATTTTTCTTTGCTCTTATTTTACTCATTTCTTCAATATAGATTTTTAAGCTTAAAAAATGTTCTTTATTTCAATCAATTTCACACAAATTTCCCTAATGTCTTTTGAAAATGCTTTAATTCTTCTAAATCCTCGCTTGATAAATTTTTCACAAACTTGAATGAATAATTGACTTTTATTATTTAAAATTTATTTTCAATTACCCTGAATTCTTTTTAATTCTTCGCGCTTTTATTTTGCTTGATTAATTGGAAATTTTTTTGGTTTTGAAATTTCGTCGAATTCACTAAAATCACCACTAATTTTCTCAAAGTTTCTTGAATTCCCTTATATTCTTCTAAATTCATTTCAATTTTACTGAAATCAATGGATATTTTCTTAGTTCCTTCTCATTGTTATGAATTAAATTTAAACTGTATTGAATTTTAATTGATTCATCCCTTATTCTCATAAATTCAACTCGATTTCTTATAAATTTCATTGAATGATTTCAGTTTTCTGAACTTAGAGAGCATTCATCATATTATTAATGCATATATGTCACTCTTAGTGATTTTTTTTCACTTTTTGAGTCTGAATAGGTCAATTTTTCACGAATTGATACGAATTTATCTTAGATGTAATATAAATAATACAATTTTTATTCCAGAGTTTAAAAAAATTTTAATATTATTTATAAAAATGGTTTAGAATACAATAATTACTGGACAATATGTAAAATTTGCATTAATAATAAATTGTACAGTAGATTTATGGTACATAAGTTTAAGACCAATGGAGTGTGTTAAAATTAAAACTAAAGAAAGGCCTTTGAGACAAGTAAACACCTATACTATGGCCCTTCATTTGAGTAGAAATTCAGCTAAAAATTATTGTCAAAGAAATTACCTGGGGCCATTTTCTCACGTAACCTTGCAGTTTTTTGAATCTAAGAACTTTTTTATATTTAAAATATCTGAGAGAGGTAAAAAACGTACACAAACGTAATTTACTATCTGCTCTTGCATTTCTCGAAGTTTAAGGCCAATATTTTACATATAAAAAAAGTTCTTAGGTTCAAAAAATTTCAAGGTACGAAAAAAGTATCTCAAAAAATGGTCTTAGTTTTAATTTCTTGAAAAATAATTTTTAGCGAAATTCCTACTCAATTGAAGTACATGAACGTAGCTTAGGGTCTTCTGATACATTTTTTAAAGTTTTTATCTGATATTTTATTTACAAAAAAGTACTTAAATTCAAATCAAATTCAGTAAACTGAAAAAGTCAGGTCGGTAACACATTTGAGTGTGCCTCATGCCCTTAAATGAATTTGAGGTTTTTTTAGCCCTAGGTAAACCCTTATAGTTTCAGTCAGTCTCCCTTCCGCCCATCGTACTTTTTTCTCATTAGTGTCGAAGAGGGCGTTGGAAAGGGGAAGTTATAG
>NC_046658.1:180498626-180535569 GCF_010883055.1 Belonocnema kinseyi
GAATTATGCCGGAGGGGGAGTAAAAGAGGGGAGGGGTATGAGGGTAAAGGAGGAATTGGATGATGGCAATTTGGGAAGGGGAGTAAATGGTTAAAGGTGAAGTAGGACAAGGAATGGATAGAGGGTTGATAGGGGAGGAAACGAATAAAAAGGTATAAGGGTGAGGCCAAGGAAGTATAAAGATGAATTTGAAGGGTGGGAAGGATAAGGAGGGGACAGGACGATACGATTGGATCCTATAAGACAGAAAAAAATAAAATAGAAAGAAAAAGTGTGATTGGGGGAAATAAAAACGGAGGAAACCCTTTTTTGCAGGCGGTTTTCGCCTACTTTGACTAATTTTCAAATAAATAAGCTACAAATGTTTTGGAGGTGATTATATAGTTTTTAAGAATCTTTGAGAATTTAAGGGAACATGTTTTTCATGCCGGAAATAGAGTTCTGCATGTAGGAGGTAAATTTAATTTATGTTTTATCTGTCTGACCTCACACATGCGAAGTCGAATGAAATATAGGTGGGGGGGGGGCGTAAGTACGTGTTGCAGGAATAGACAGATAGACAGATCGGAAGCAGATATGAATCGGTTGAAAGAGTACTAACCGGGCAGAGAGAGGGCCCAAGAGACACTCGACTGGTAAACAAACTGTCTGAAACACTCCGGAACGCTCCATTCCATTCGAGAATCCGGGCTCCTCCCGTCGGCATTATCTCGGTACATATTTAAGTGCATGACGTGAAGACTACAGCCGCCCCTAGGTTGAAGCCTCGCTCCCTCTTCGTCCAACCCTAGCCCACCCTACCTACCCCGCGACAAACGAAGCTCCTACAAGTCCTCGTTTCCCGGTCGCTGTCAGATGCAGCCCTGGGCGGGTCATCAGAGTGTACAACCCAGATAATACCGACCGGAAAACGAAATACACACTCACTGCTTGGGATCTACAGTCTGCAGTCTAGGGTGTTTCAAACTCATACCTGATCAGTTTCTATTTTTATTTCAGAGGAAGGATCCCCCCTAATCAGTTTGGATATTGTAATAAAGAATTTCCTCCAAGTTTGAGCTACATCGGTCAATATCTGACCATGCTTCCTAGCCCTTGCGAGTAACGTGTGGTTCAAATTTTTACTAGTACTTTCCTAGATCTAGGTAGGAGTTGAAATTGAATCTTTAAAAATTAACCCAAATCACAAACTAGCCCGGTCTTTCTCAATTACGAACAAAGTCTCTATCAAAAAGCTTTTAAATTGGTATCATTTGACGCGGAATTTAATATCCATTTCAACTATTCCTTAGACATTGACCTCTCTCATCTTGTAATAGAGATATTCCACTAGAAGTCAGCCTGACAATGTAAAAATGGTTTTTCAAGGTCACGTAATATGTCAAGATATAAAATATTGATTTGGTATAATCACGAATGCAAAATTTAATCGAGAGATAACGAAAGAGAGAGCAGAGGGTTATGGAATAGAGCAGCGCAGAATAGAGACAGGGTGCGTTCAATACCGATTCAGCAATTCTGGGTCGTTTAGCATTCCATCGTCGCGTCGATCGGGACCGTCGGTTTTCGACAGGAAAGTGAGAGTCTCCTCCCGTCGACATTATTCGTTCCTCTTCGTCAGCTGACTGTTGATCGGTTCTTATCCCTTCGTCTTCATTTTCGTCATCACCAGTATCTCCTTTTCCTTCTCAATCTTTCGTGAAGCTCTTTTCCTATCCGGATTCTAAGTCCCTCCACCTCTCTTCGTCGACGAGGTATTGAGAGTGACGTCGAGGGCGCATTGTCCGGACCTCGAATCCAGTATACTGCTTCGAACCAAACCTCAAACCACCTCAACCTCCTTCGGGAAACCCTTCTCGTCGACACAACGGCTTTTGCTAGGGTTCCGTCCTTTCTCAAGAAATACTCAAGTAAAACCAAGGAAATAGTTCTCTCTCTTCTCTCCTGCCTCACAGAAACGATTTTCCCAGAAAATGCTTCAGTTTCGCTACAATTAGGTTGAGAGCATCACATCTTCTCTTTTTAATCTTTTCTTTACTTAAAGGGTATTTCAACTGTAATTTATTACTTTCATTTTTGAGTGCTACAGAGTCAATTCGAACAGGAAGAAAGCATTGAAACGGTAAAGTAATGCAGCATTAAGTAGATATAACTCGCTATAGTTAGACGCTAGGAAACTAAAAATTTATTAAAATAGGTGACGTGCGCCTTTAAAAAAGTTTTTCAGCCTGTTTAAAGCCTACTCCCTATTCCCAGTTTTCACTTTTCACCTTTCATCATCCACGCTCTCTTATATACTTCTTTTCCTCTTACATACATCCTTTCCCTACTTCTGCTTCTCTAGCCCCACTTCTACTTATCCTCTCCTTTTGAATTTTCGTTTCTTCTACTTCCCCTCCCACGCTTCTACTCCTTTTCCCATTACTCTCTATCCCCCTACATTTCCTCCCCAACCCTAACCCTACCCTTCTTTGCTACTCCCCCACCTATAACCAATAACCTCCCCTCCTCCTACCCCTCCTCCCAGGAAAAAAAGTGCGACAGACATCTTGCCTTATTTATTATTCCTTAATGTCTACCTATTAACATCATTAACTACTTAAGATTCTTATTTACGATTTCTTAATTCTTAGAGAAGACCGACTTTTCAGTAGATATAACCAGATATATACAGACAATCAAAAATAGATACAAAATTCATTATTCCTTATTTTAAATTCTTATTTGGTACTAATGTGAGCTATCAGACAATAAATCATTTTTCTGTATTCAGAACTTAAATTTCTTCTATGATCCTCCGTGGCTGACTATTAAGCTCTAGAACTACTGGTTTAGTTAGAAATAAAAAAGTGTTTAGTAGCAAAGTAAATTCATTTATTTTCCTCGTTTTTCCACTTACACGTGAACTGAAAATTCAACTCCGTTGTCCAAAATTGGTTATTTTGTTTTTAAGTCACCTGAGTTTCATTTTTATTACATTTATTACATTTATCTCTGAGAATTCGCCTTGGTTGTTTAAAAATTCAACAGCTTGGCTGAAATTTGATTAACTTTGTTAAAAAATTTTTTTTTTTATTTTCATTCAGGATTCAGAATTTTGGATGAAGATTCATCTATTATAGTTGGAAAGTCGTATTCTTGTTCGAAATAATTACTTTTCTTGGTTCAATAATCATCTCTCTGGTCGAAAATTGCTTTCTTTGATTAAAAACTAAACTATTTTCTTAAAAATTAATTTTAGTTGAAAATATATTTTTAACTGCAATTTTAAATATTCCATTCTTTGTTCAAAATTGACCTTTGGTAGTTGAAAATTCAACTATTTGGTTAAAAATTTAATTTCTCAGTTAAAGATTCATCATTTCAGTTTAAAATGCATTCCCTTGTTTAAAAATTTAACTGCTTGTTAAACATTTCTTTTTCTTTGGGCTAAAAATAAAAGTTTTAACTGAGAATGTGACTGTTCAATTATGTGTTAAATTGATCTTTTTTTGTTGAAAATTTCTCTTTTTTTAGTAGAAAATTCACCTTCTTGGTTGAAAATTCACGTTCTTGTTGAAAACTCCACTTTTTGGTTAAATATGATTTTTTTAAGATTCGTCATTTTAGTTGGTCATTTATTTCTTTGTTTGCAAATTTCGCTATTTTGTTGAATATTTTTTTAAATTCATTTTTACGACTGAAAAATTAACTATCAATTTTTGTTTAAAAATTAATATTTTTCAGTTGAAAATTGAACTATTTGGTTCAAAATCTATGGATTTTGTTAAAAAATATTATTTTATGGTAGCCAAGTAATCTTCTTAGTTAAAAATTTATCTTTTTTAGTGTAAAATTAATATTTGTATCCGGAAATTGAATTATTTCATTTTTGGATGAAACTTTATCTTTTGTAGTTGAAAATAGAACTATTTGTTATAAAATTAATGATTTTTGTTAAAAATTCTTATTTTTGGTATACAAATAATCTTTTTGGTTGATTAATCCTTTTTTTTTAAAACACCTATTTATTGAAAAATTAATTTGGTTGTTTGTTTGAAAATTAATATTTCAACTAGAAATGTAATTATTCCATTTTCGGTTGAATATTGATCTTTTTTATATGAAAATGTTATTTCGAAAATTAATTTTTTTAGAAAAAATACAACTATTTTATTTTAAATTGAAATTTGATCTTTTCGGGTAAAAACCTTATCTTCATAGTTTAAAATTTAAACATGTAGGTAAAAAGTAATTTTCTTCATTAAGGATTTATCATTTTCGTTGGAGAATCATGCAGTTGAAAATTGAACTATTTGGTTAAAAATTCATGTATTTTCATGAAAATATCTATTTTTTTCGAAACGTGATCGTTTTGGTTGAAAATTTTTTTTTTAAACATCTAACTATTTGTTTAGAAATTAGTTTTTTTAAATTAATATTTTTACTAAAAATTCAATTATATCATTTACGGCGGATCTATTTGGTTGAAAATGCATACCTTTTTATACAAAATGTTACGACTTTAAAGATTTGCGAATTGGATTCAATATAATACACATATGAAATTTATTCAAATTAATTTTTAAATCATTATTAAAAATAATAATACTTTTCATTTGAAAGGAATGAATGAAAATAGTAATACTTTTAGGATCATCGAACGTATCAATGCAATGACTTTTTATTTCCCAGGGTTCTGATTGTAAAAGTTCTTGAAGATTGCACTAAGTAAAATTGGATGGGGATGGAAGGAGGGATTTCCGAAATATTGATATTGATACTGGTACTGTGCTGGAAGATTGGAAAGCCATGGTATATTATCTTTCATATTTTATGCATTTCCATCAGCTATATAAATAAATTCTAATCATATTTTTACTCTTGTCTAAAAAATCTTTATTATCATATTTCTATACTTAACAACAATTATTGTTTTAGTCCCTTTTTTACACTTTTCTTTTGTCTTTTTGGTTGTAAATTTATCCTATGTAGTTGAAAGTTGTACTATTTGTTTAAAAATTCATCTAATTTGTTGGGAATGAAACTATCCGCGAAATAATTTATTTTTTCTTTGTTCGCAGATTAATTTTTAATCCAAATTTAACTATTTTATTGTTGCAGTCCTTTTTTTGCACCAAATATTATAGTTGTACGTGATTATTCATTTTTTGGTTAAAAATGTATCGTTTTTGCTTAAAGATTCATTTGAATTGTAAATTTCTTTCTTTGTTTAAATATTTTACTATTTTGCTTTATAATCATTTTTTAATTTAATTTCTGCTAATAGAAATCTAAATATTCCAATTTGGTTTCAAATTTATATTTTTCAGTTAGAAGTTTAATTATTTCGTTCAAAATTAACCTATTTTTGTATGCTTGTCTTTTTTTTATTATTTATTTTTCTTATAATTTATTTTATTTATTAACCTATTTTCTTGAAAATTTAAATATTTGGTCAAGAACTCGTTTTTTGTTTTGAGTAAATATTAATTTTTTAACTGAACATTTAAATACTTTATTAGTTTATTCCCTTTTTCATAGTAATAATAACAATTATATGTGACTATTTGCTTTCTGATTGATAATTTATCTTTTTTAGCTGGAAATTTTTTTCGGTTTTAAAATTGTTTAGTTCGAAATCAGAACATTCTCAGTAGAAAATTAAGTTTATTTATTTCCCTTGTTTTTCTCTTGCACGTAAACTGAATTATTATTATTATTATTAGTCGAGAAGTCTACGATTATATTTTTCGGTTAAGAATTTTATTATTCGGCTGAAATTTTATAATATTGAGGGAAAATTCGAGTATTTGGTTGAAAATGAACTTTTTTGTTTAAAGTTCATATTTTTGGCTTGAAAATTCAACTCTTATTAAAAATTTGTTATTTTGTTCACAGTCAAATGTGTTTTTTTTTTATTACATTTATTACATTTATCGTTGAGAATTCATCTATTTTGGCTCAAATTTCAACCACTTCGTTGAAAGTTGAATAACTTCTTTTTAAAATCTTTCTTTTTTGTTCAGGGTTTATCATTTTAGAGAAAATTTCTCTGTTTTGTGAAAAATTAATTGTCTTGGCCAAATGTTCACCTTTCTGGTAAAAAATTTATTTGTTTGATTACAAATTAAACTACTTTCTTAAAGATTCATTTTCAATTAAATTAAGTTAAGAATTTATTGTTTCATTTGATGATTCATCAGTTTAGTTGAAAGCATATTTCTTCAGTTTCAAATTTAACTATTTGTTGAAAATTTTGTTTTGTTTTTTAGGATAAAAATGAAAGTTTAAACTGAGAGCATGACTGTTCAATTTTCGGTTGAAAATTAATTTTGGTGTTGAACATTCGTCATTTAAATTCGACATTCATTTCTTGGTTAAATATTTCGCTATTTTTCATACATAAATTTTTAAAATGAATTTTTCTAACTAAAAATGTAACTATTCCATTTTTGTTTGCAAATTCATTCTTTTTAGTTGAAAGTCGAACTATTTGTTCCAAATTTATCTAATTTGTTAAAAATTTACCTCCCTGGTTAAAATTTAATCTTTTTTGTTGGAAATTTACCTTTTTGGTTAAAAGTTTTAATTTTTTGTCCAAAACTAATTTTCTAATTAAAAATGTAATTATTGCATTTCTTTAATTTTTCTTTTAGAGCATCAGTACCTAGCCATTTCACTTTTGACTAAAGATTTATCTTTTTCAGTTAAAATTTTTCCTTTTAGGATGAAAATTTATCTTCTTAAAATAAAAATTAAGCTTGCTTCAAAATTGATTGTCATTTAAAATTCAACAGTTTAGTTAAAAAAAATTTTTTAAAAGATTAATGTTGGAAGGACATTTATTCCCTTTGTTTAATATTTTGCTGCTTTGTTGTATATTTTTTTATAATTATTTTTCCTGACAGAAAATTTAACTGCCTTTTTTTTTAAATTCGTTTTTTTGTTTTGTTTGAAAATTAATTTTTCAACTGAAAATGTAACTATTCAATTGTTTTAGTTCCTCTTTTACAGTAACAATAACGATTATATTGCCTACAGAAAAATGATCAAGAAGAATAATTTCTCTGATGAAAAACCTTTTCCAAATCCGAGAATGCATACTTGTTAATTTATCAAAACAATGTTGCAAATCCAATCGCCGGACTGTGACGGAAGAGAGAAAATTGAACACACAGCCTCTGTAAATCAATTTCACTGTGTCAAACGCAACATAGTTTACTAAAAGTTTGCTTTCAGCAAGTTCTTTTTCAAGATTGAAAATTCTTTTTCGTAAACTGTAGTGATTTAGTACGAGCGAATAAACAGCAGTTTGTCAAGTTGCAGACGAGAACAAATAAATTTAAATAAATTTGTAAACTCGCTTAGTTAATTAGTCAAGTAAATATATTAACTCATGAATAGATTAAATAGCATTCATAGATTTAACCTTATAAAGTAATACTAAATTTATTTTTGCAAAACTATCGTTCTTAATTTCCTTTTATAAATGTCTAGTTGACACAAAAACATGAATCTTGAAACAAATACTCAGTAACATTTTTTTCAAACAGAAGAATAGTTTTTAAATCAAGCAATTTTCGATCAGATACAATTTTGAAAAAAGTACAATATTTTAAATGGATATTTTATTGAGTTTAAATGTAAATTTTTTGGTTAATTAATTTCTTTTTAACATGAAAAAAAATTATATTTTTTTAGTTCGAAAATGTGAGTATTTGATTTAAAATTAATCCTTTCAGATACACAATTCAAGTATTTGGTTAAAAATTAAACTGTGTTGTTCGAAATCACATTATTTTGTTAAAAAGAAATTTTTTGTCGAATATACAACTGTTTCGTTGAAAATTCATCCTTTTGGATTCAAAATTGATCTTTTACAGTAAAAAAGTCGTCTTTTTGTATAAAAATAAATAATTAAATTTAAAATTTGAATTCTTATACCGTTTATAAAAGATTCTGGGTTAAAAATTTTACCAGTGGTTTTTGAATATTAATGTATAGCGAAACTGAAAAATTAGGCAGGGAAAAATAAGAGTAGTCAGCAAATTTTGAAAAATAAGTTCTTTGTTTACTCTGTTTAGACTTAATTAATCTAATGTAAAAAGTGACGAGTTGCAAGGTTAAAATTGAAATGGCTTAAGTATAAAATTCTAGTACTTCAGACAGGGAAAGGTCTTGGGTGTAAAAGCAATCAAAGTGTGACGCATTGTCCATGTGCCCTACTACTAACTGGAAAAAAATTAGGATAAAGTCAGAGAATGTTGAATACAAAGTGTGACGTATTGTCCAGGTGCCTTACTACTAAATTACAGGCAAAAATCAGGAAAAAGTCAGGGAATTTCGCAAATTAAGTTTTTTGGCCGCCCTGTGTATGCTTGATTGATAAAATATAAACCTTAATGAATTGCAGTATCAAAAATTGAAAAGGCTTAAGTGTAAAAAGTATTGAAGGGTGACACATTGCCCCCAGGTGCCCTACTACTAACTTACAGAAAAAATTCAGGAAAAAGTTAGAGAATTTTGAAAAAGAAGCTTTTTTGTCACCCTTGTTTAGACTTAATTAATAAAATGTAAAAATTGACAAGTTGCAAGGTCAAAGTTGAAAGGGCTTGATTGTAACAATGGTTGAAGGTTGCCACATTGCCCCAGGGACTATTTCTGACAGGGAAAATCATCGAAAATCAGGGGAAAATGATAGAATTCTGAAAAAGAAGATTTTTGGCTTCCCTGTTCAGGCTTATTGATAAAATGGGGAAAGTAATGAATTGCAAGATCAAGCAATGAAAGGTCTTAAGTGTAAAAACAATCAAATGCTGATGCATTGTACAGGAGCCCTGCTACTAACTGGAAGAAAATAAGATAAATTCAGGGAATTTGAAAAAAGAAGTTTTTTTGGTCACCCTTTTCAGGTTCAATTGATAAAATTAGAAAGTGATGGGTTGCAAGTTTAAACATTGAAAACTTTTTAATTTAAAAATAATCAAAGGGTGACGCATTGTTCAGGTGACTTACTACTAAATGACAGGCAAAATCAAGAAAAAGTCAGGAAATTTTGAAAACTAAGTTTTTTGCCCACTTTGTGTAGGCTTGATTGATGAAATGTAAAAAGTAATAGGTTGCAGTATCAAAAATTGAAAGGGCTTCAGTGTAATAAGTATTCAAGGGTGACAAATTACCCCAGGTGCCCTACTATTAACTGATAGGAGAAAATCAGGAAAGCGCCAGGAAATGAAAAAAAAAAATAGAAATTAGCCATCGCGTTTAGGCTTAATTGATAAAATGTAAAAAATAAAGATTTCCAAGGTCAAAAATTGAAAGATCTCGAGTGTAAAAATGGTTGAAGGGTGACGCATTGCCCCAGGTCCCTTACTACTAACTGACATCGTCATCATCGCCTCGTTCTCGTCGCGTAGGTCGGAGTATTAAGTATCAGACTACCAAATAAGTAGGTACGTGCTGCTGGGCGGAGCGGGGCGGGGGTGGCCACCCCCGTGGCACCCGCATGCCGCCCCCTAGGGGATGCAATCACGACGTTTCAATCAACAGTCGCTCGAGTCAGCGGGGGTGAGTGAAATCGGGGTTGAAAGGTGCAGAAGGGGTCCTCGCGATTACTCTGATAACCAACGGGCATTAAATCTTGGACCGAAGAGGGCGGAAACCCCTTCTGCCTCTGCCTGCTCGCTCTTCGTTCTCGAGTTCTCGAGTAGTTTTAAGGTGGTGAGTCATCGGTTCTCGGCTTAAACTTCATGTCAACCAACACGCTCCATGAAACGGTAGCCCCATTTTTTTCAACCTACAATATTTCAATTCAAAGCAAATTCAACTCAATTCTAGGTCAATTTAATTATCCTATGATTGGGCTAGCAGATCGACCATTAAGTTCGTTACGAATTTTAGACGAAATTTTTATTATTAATTTTAATTTTCTAACCCAAAGGACTTTTAACCAAGTAGATGAATTTTTAAATAAATAATTTTGTTTCAGGCAAAAAGATTTGTTTTTTATCGAGAAATATTAATTTTCTATCAAAAAACAAGAATTGTTATCAAAATACATCAAGTTTCATTTTGTAACATAAAAGTTCATTTTCCGTCAAAAAGTTAGATTTTCATCAAAACAGTTTGACTTCTAGCCAAATTGTCAAATTGAAAACAAAAATATGATTTTTTTATTAAAAAATATAGTGTTTAACCGAATAGTTTTATTTTTGACTGAATTGAATCTTCAACCAAACCAAATTAATTTGACCCAAACGGTTGCCTTTTTATTTAAAAATGATAAATTTCCTTCACAAGAAGATTATTTTAGTCAAAAAAAGAGGAATCTTTAACAAAATACATGAATTTTCAACTATAAAAGATTAACTTTCAATAACAAAAATTTGTTAAAAATAATTTTAAAAACCATTTATCAACGTTAAAAGTAAATTTTAAATATATTTAATTGAATTGCAGTCAAATCATCTTAATGCAATTTCAATTTTTCACATGTAACAAATCAGTTGAATTCTCATGAATTATCCATAAAACGCGTGGATTTTAAAGAAAATAATCAAATTTTCAAACAAAAAATATTCATGTATAAATAAAAATAGAAGAGTTAATTTTTCAGATAAAAAAAAAAAGTTTTCAACAACTAAGCGGAATTTCAACCACCTGAATTCAACTAAAAGAGACGAATTTTTAATAAAATAGTCGAATTTTCAAACCATAAAGGAACAATTTAAAAAAAAATAGAACCAGATAATTTTCAGATAAAAAATTAATTTTTAATAATAAACAACAACATTCTTTCAACAAAATAGATTAAATTTTATAATAATTGGTTTAATTTTCGATCAAATCCACTGTGCCTTTTAATGGAAAATTTTAACCCGAAAACATACATTTTTAACAGAACAATTAATTCACAACATAATAGTTAAATTTTATACTAAAATGATTAATTTTCAGCCAAAAAATTTATTTTTCAGAAGGGAGTTTAAATCTAGTTGATTTTTCACTCAAGAAACAGAATTCTCGAAAAGAATTTAGTAGTTAATATTTTAAAAACGAAAATATTTAAATTAAAAATGAAAAATAATAGAATTTTTAACAAAATATTTTAATTTTCTCCCAGAAAAGATACATGGTGTATTAAAAATATCAATTTTCTACCGTAACTGGAATATTTACATTGCTAGGAAATAAAATTAGTTCTCAAACAAATTAAAATAAATTTTTATCATAATGTTAAAATTTTCAATCAAAGTAATGATTTTTTTTTGACTAAAATGGTAAATCTTTATAAAGTGAATTTTTAATGAAATATTTAGATATTCCACTTCAAAGTTTAATTCTTAACAAAAAAATTGAATTTTCGACTAAAGACTGATAATTCAACCAAAAATATTAACTTTCTACAATAACATGAATTATTAACAAAATAGATGAATTTGGAAATCAACTTCTTAAGTTTCTACTAGCAGAGATGAATTTTCAACCAAATAGTTGAATTTCAAAAAAAAAGAATTTAATGTTTCAATGAAAAATGAAGAAGTGAAATTTCTAATTCAAAAATTAATTTTCTGTAAAAAATAAAACGGATTTTCATCAAGATAGGTAAATTTTCAACCAATTATATGGATCTTTAACCAAAAAATAATTTTTAACAAAGCAATTCAATTTTCAACCAAGCACGTTTAAGTTTAAAAAAAAAAATTAATATTTTACGAAAAAGATGATTTATTGAAAAAATAGATGAATTTTCAATTGAAACATAAGATTTTTTACCAGATAGTTGACTTTTATAGTAAAATAATTAAATTTTTATTAAGTTTCTCGTCATTCCGGAATTTGGGATGACCAATCCAATACTTTGCATAAGCTTGGCTAGTCTTTTTAAATCTTCAGGACGACTAGTCAAAAATTTTTCAGCTCCCACAATTTTTCTGGACGACTAGACACAGCCAAATTTTTAACCAAAATGGAATAGTTAAATTTTTAGTCACAGAAAGTAATTTTCAATCAAAAATGAAATCAATTTTCATTGAGATAGATAAATTTTCAACCAAAGAGATGAATCCTTAACCAAAAAATAAACTTTTAACGATATGGTTTAATTTATACACAAACAGTGGAATTTCTTAGCAAAAATATGAATTTTTAACAAAATATTGCCATTTTCGATAAAAATGTATCATGAGGAAATCGCAAATAAAAAAAAAGCTTCTCACCTCAAGCAAAAGACGCATTACGCTGGTACTCACATGTGGAGATTGTGCAATATTATGTTTTCCAATTAGGAACATTATACAACGGTCCTGAATATTTACGTTTGGATTCCCCCGATTTGTGGCCAAAGTCTGACACTGGACTGAAACCGAGAGTTGGGTGTATCCTCATACCAGGATAAAATAGTTTTTATCCAATATTCATCGAGGTAGGTCTGCTTTATTGTCACGTAATATCTTAAGGGGGAAGGGGTATACTGGAATTTTGAAAAATTGTCACAAGAGGGAGGGTAGAGTCAAAAATCACTCAAAATAGCGTCACATAATAAGTGTATTGTCCCTATCCAGCGAAATTTGAATTTACGTCAGGACCACTAAATAAATCCTTTTAGCAAAAAAATGCACTCGACCTAGTTAAAACGGTACAAAGCTACCAGATACCTGGACTAAAAAAGGAATGTCTCTTTATGAGTCCATCAAAATTGATTGGATGAAAAATAACATATTTGACGATTGCAGGATATCAAAGTCTGGATTAAAGAAACGGAAGCAGTAAGATTTCCTCACTTCTAAGTAGGGGTAAGCATCTTCGGCCGAAAAAAAAGAAGGATTCTTTTGGCAATTTCTCGACTCATTTTCGAGGCATATGATCGCGATAAAATGACGTCTACACGGCGGCATCGGGTCGTGGTTAAAAGTTAAAAGGGGGACTGGGAGACTGAGGAGACTGGGAGAAGAAATGTGGGATGAAGGGAGGAAAGAGGGGGCGAGAGGGAGGATGGACTATCAGCATATTTCAAAGATAAGCCTGCCTACCCTCGCCTCTGTTGAAGCATCCTGCCGGGCCATCAGCCATAATAACAATCCGATATGATTACGCCATAATCGTAACGTAGCTGAGAGGAAAGAGGGAGGGGCCCCTTTAGGAGAAAATTACGTCGGGGAATTGCGATACCGTGTTTACGTCTTCTAAAGTGCTCGCATAAACAAAATTAAACGGCCTTCCTTACCCCCATTTCCGCCCGTTGCCCGGAATGCAGGAATCGTCAATTTCAAATGATGAATCGTCAGTTTTTGATAACTTCCGATGTAAGAGATGTCCAAATTTAATTTGTTAGGCTTTCTAAATGTTCTTTATTGTTAAAAGTTTCGGGACTTTAAATATTTTAGTGTTTCTAAATTGTTACCGGACCAAGGTAATTTAGCCATCTAATATTTTAGTTATTTGTTAGGCATTTTCAGGAAAGGGGGCAGGAGAGGGGAAGCAGCAAAGGTGACAGAAAGTAATAAGAAAAGATGGAAGAAAGAAAGAAAGTGGAAGATGTATGAAAAGTTAGGGAAAATGAAAGGAAAATATCGGAGGAAAAATAAGGGAAGTGATAGTTTGGAAATAGAGGAAGTAAATTAAATAGTGGGATACGAAGTACAGGAAATATGGTGAAGTAAAGTTGGGGAAGTGAGTGTAAATGAAGAAAGGTCAAATTACGGAAGGAGAAATAGGTCTAGTAAGGGAAGTAATAAGTATCAGGAACGATGGAAAATGACATGAGGGGAAATTAAGAGAAATCAGCGAAGTGGAAGTAGGGTAAGTGGGTGAAACGAGGGAAAATAAGAGAAGGGGAATTAGACAAAATTAGATAAGGGATCATTCTGAAAACGAGGAGAAATGAGGGGAGTAAGTGAGCGGGAAATATAAGAAGTAAGGGGAAGTGGGAGAAGTTACTCAAAGTGCGGGAATGAAATAAGGGAAGTGCGGAGAAGTCTAGTAGAGTAGTGCGCGTGAGTAGGGGAATAAAATTAGTGGCTGGGAACGAGAAGTAGGGGGAGAAGTATATTAACTTGAGAAGTGAGGAGACTGGAAAGTTGAGAAGGAAGAAGTTCTGGCAAGGAGTGGAAGCAAAGGGTAGAGTGAAGGTAGGGGAACTATATGTAGAGATGAAAAAGTAGGAGAAGGGAGGAAAAACGAGGAGCGATTAAATATCGGAAATAGGGGTACAGGAATTTGGAAAATTCATGTGAGGGTAGGTAGGGGAAATGAGTAGAAATAAAGTAACAGAAGTAAAGGGAAATTTGGGGAGGGGGTTTAGGTGAAGTGAAGCGTAATTATGGAACTAGGGAGTCTGAAATTAAGAGGAAACGAGGGGAGTGTAGGTGAGGGAAGTAGGGGAAATAAGATGAAGTAGGGTAAATTATTTTCAAGTGATAGAGATTGATAAGGGTAGTAAAGGGAGGTCTGGTAGGGTAATTTTAGTGAGTTCGGGAGGAAAAGTGGTAGCTGCGAAAGGACGGGATGGATAACGAAGGGTGAAGTGATGGTAGGGGAAGTTGGGGAGGAGGTAATGGGAAAGTAGTGGTTGTAGAGGAGCAGGGAGGTACAGTAAAATCAGGGAGGAAGTTTGAACGACTTAATGAACGTCTTAGGAGGTTACAAACCCAAAAAATTGTCGTTGTTTCCAAGGGATTTTTAAAGATTTTCAAAATTTTTAATATTTTAAAGGATTTTCAAGACATGTGATTAGATTTCAAGGGCTTTTAGCAATCTTTTGATTATTTCATTACTGAATTTTATTTTAGAGGTTTTCATAGAGCTTCAAATATTTCAAGAGATTTCAAAGAATTTTATCCGATTTCATATCATTTCATGGGATTTCCTAATATTTTAAGCGAGTTTTGAAGAATTTATTCACAAGAATTAGGAAAAATTTCTTATGTTCCAGATTTTATCTTCAGTGTTATTTCCAAAATATCACTTTATCCTTTGAATATTTAAAAACATTTCAAGAAAGAATCTGGAAGATTGTAACACGATTTTTTAAATGTTGTTAGAATTTTGAAAAATAATGCGAAAACTTTAAATTATTTGCAAGGATTCAAACAATTCAAAACAAATGATAGATTTTTCATGATTTTGAAATACAATTTAGAGTTCCTTCTTGAAATTTCCGGGAAAATTTAAAATTATTTTTTATTTGGATAAATAAATTCTAGTAAATGTGTAAAATAATTTCCATAAATTTCTGAAATAAAAAGTCCAAGATTTCAAGGCGAAATTTTTAATATTGTTAATGCCTGCAAAATTTTAGAAAAAAATCGAGTGATCTTAAAAGATATTGAGAAGTATCAAAACATTTTTAAAATAATTGAAAATTTTAATTTTTAAAGTTTTTAAACAATTTTTGAAACGTTTCAAGAAGTAAAAAAATATTCTTCAGATTTATGGAAAAATTTGAATAATTTTTTATTTTTAAAACGGATTTCAAGAGAAAATTTCAAAAGATATTTAGGAGTCATAGAAGTTTTCAAGAGATTAAAAAAAGTTTTAACTTTGAAAAATTAAAAAAATCTTAAACTTTACAAAAATTAAAAAAGTATCCTTATATTTTTTCTAAGCCTTAAAAAGTCGTAAATACCTACCAAGCTCAATTTTTTCTGAAATTTCGTAAAATCCTTGAAAATGAAAGAAATGTTATGAGCTTTTTGATATTTTTCGAGCATATCTGAAATCTTCCAAAATCTTTTAGAAGTTTTCATAGAAATCTAAGAAACTTATATTATATTACTTTAGAGGAAATAAACAAAGTAAATAAAAAAATAGTTATTAAATATTTTTATTTTGTATTAAAAAATATTTTTTTCTTCAAATTATAATTTTCCTAGCATATTTTTTTCCTTTGTTGACGAAAAACTGTGTTATGTTCGAAAATCAGTAATTTTGTTGAAAATGTAAAATATGAAAAAGTTTCGTTGAAAAAGTAAAATATTTTTAGATGGAAATAACAACTATTACATTTTTATTAAGAATCGATTTCTTTGGAAGAAAATTAATCTACTATGTTGCTAAAAATTGATATCTTGGGAAAATATCTCATTTTTCTCCGTTATAAAAACAGCGGATGGAAAATTAATCTTTTTGGTTTAAGAATCCAACTGTTTGTTTGAATATTTACTTTTTGTTAAAATTTTGATTTGTCATATCTGAAACTTTCAATAGTTTTTTTTTGAATTTTCGCAAAAATTAAAAAAAAATTATATTTATATAATCTTAAAAATAAATAAACAACTAAATCTGAAAAATAAATGCTGGTGTAGAGAAAATATCGTAATATCAGTTCGGTAATTATTCCGAAACAGTTCCAGTTATTTTACCGCACATATTCGTTTGTTTCTCAAAAACAAATTTTCCTGCTAATTAAGGAAAAATGGCAAAGTATTATTAAATTGGGGTCAAAAGAGGGGCAGCTGGTGCGAGGTTTTGAAGTCGATTGAAAAGGGATCGGATCGTCTAACTAAACAGAATAATCGGAGATGAGCTAGTAGCAGGGTGAGGCATGCATCGACTCTCTCTCCTTCATGCGTAATCCGTGCGGACGCGAATGAATGGTAAATGAATGGGGTGCGGTGCTATGGCGAAAAGTTAATCACGGTTTGCCATGGCGGCGGTCACGGGGGTGCAGGGGTCCAGGGGACCCAGGATTTCTTGATTACATGGGCGTACGTCGGCCGGAGAGTAAATGCGAGCAGGACTCGGCCCCATTGGGCGTTGCGCTCCTTCTAACTCTATGAGCCATATGTCCATGTTTGCTTGCATTCCCTGATTCCCCGTCGACAGCGTCAACAATTATCAGTTGAATTAAGGTCATGCAATTTACTTAAATACGCCCACCTTTGGCTACCCTCCATAATCAAGCGTTTCAAAATCTGCTTACTGGAAACGCTTGGTTTGTGTGAGTCAAAACATTATTTCATGGGTGTATATTAATTGGCTATTAATTTTCAACACTAATTTGTGTCTAAATTATTATTCCACTTTGAGATGAAAGCTTCTAAAGTATTTTCAACGCTTTACATTTTCCTTGTATTTCTCCCCTATTACAATACACACCCAAACTACGCATTTACTAGGTAGTTGGAGGGGACATACAGTTTAAGGTTGATTCCAAACCACCAGAAGCAACAGCTTTGAGTACTTAGAGAACTTGTTACTCTAGAGGTACCAGCGCCACGACTCTCTGGAGATTAACTAATTCCTTGATAGGCTAGTGTTCGCAAATGGACTGCCGAGGCTCATTGAATTGTCCAACTCATGCGCTGCCGAGGCTCTTTCAATCTTTCATTTCGCAGATCTCCGAGGCTCTTCCAAATTTTCACCGCGTCAGTTGCCGATGCTCTTTCTCTTGTTCACTGTATGAGCTGCCGAGACTCGCCTAAGACTGCCAGTCGGAAATAAAATCTATACGGAGGCGGAGTGAGTCTAAAGCTTATGCCTTAGCACCGACGATTATATTTCAGTTTTATTTTAATTAAAGTACATTAATCGAAAGGTTTAAGGCTACACTGAGGCAAATTATTGTTGGTCTAAGAAAACTTTGGTCTTCTCAACCAGTTTGTTAAGTTGCTATAGAAGCTTCAAAACCGTCAGTTGAGCCAGCCAAATTATTTTATTGGAACCTTTAGCTAATCCAACCTAATAGTTTATTAGGCTCAAAAAGTTAGTTTTCAGAAATAGCAAAATACTTTTTTGGTTGAATTATTATATTTTGTGCAAAAATAAGAAACATATAAAATAATTCTTAAAAATTAACTGACAGACATTTCCAATCAGAAAGTATTTTAATGCATTAAGTTTTAGTAACCAGATTCAAATTTTTGTAAATGAATAAAAAATGTTTAACAACATTATTTTCATATCGTAACTTTATTATATTTCCCAGTTTAATTTAAGCGGGTTATCTTTCTTGTGATATAATTCATAGATTTTGTTTAACAATAACAATTTTGAGAAAGCAGTTTGGTCAACCAACTTTTTTTTGTTAAAAAATTACTCGTCACAGTTAAAAATTTATCTCTTTGGTCAAAAGTTCGTTTTTTCGTTGAAAAGTAATTTTTTTACCCTCAAATTTAATTATAACAGTTGCCGATCATCATTTTATATAAAAATTTATCTGTCTGGTAGAAAGTTTAACTGTTTTTTAAAAATATGTTCTATTTTTGGCTTCAGTTAATTTTTTTCAATAAACATGTAAGTTTTTCTTTTTTTATCAAAACTTGATATTTTTTAGTTGAAAATTCGTTTTCTTAGTTAAAACTGATCTTTTTAGTTGAAAACTTAACTATTTGTTTGAAAATTGATGCATTTTTTTAACATTCGTCTTTTTGGTATATACTTAATTTTAACGATTGAAAATTTATCGTTTTGGTTCTTAAATTCATCACTATTGGTAGAAATGCAATCTGTTTTTCTTAAAATATCAACTTTTCGGTTAAAAATCAAACTTTTTTCTAAAAAAATGAACTTTTTAAGTTGAAATTTCATATGTTTGGCTAAAAATACAAACATTTTATTTTTAATTCAATCTCTTGTTTGAAAATTTGACTATTTGGTTAGAAATTCAACTATTTCTTTGAAACCCTGTCTGTAAACGAATTGTTTTTTTTTCAGTGAAATTTTACTGTAAATCTTATTGAAATTCTTTACAAAATATTTCAAAAATATAATCATAAAATTAAAAGACACCATACAGTTATAGAGAATAAACGTTTATACATATTCACCCCAAAATGATAAATAATTACGCGGTTGATGAAAGCAAAATTGAATTAAATAAATTTTTTATAATTTCGCTGTTGAAAAATCATTCTCGAAAAAAATGGAAGAGGAAGGTGAAACTTGGTAAAAATCTAGAAGGCTGACGTATAATGTACAGTTTTGCTCCTCAGCACAAATATGAGGACAATTTTATTACAAAAAATACTAATTTTTTACCAAAAAGGCAGATTTTTATTGAAATATATGATTTTTCATTAGGCAGAAAAAATTGTCGATAAAATACTTAAATTCTTAGTCGAGAAAATGAAAAGAATTAAGGAAAAGCTGAGAAGACTTGGATGGAAGAATAGGTTTAGAAGTTAGTAAATACGAGTAGCAAGAGAGAGAGAGAGACACACTGAAGGAAAAGAGTAGTCCAGGATATTGAGATGGTGAAAGAGAAAAAATATTGCATGTAGGAATAATGAAAAGAGTTATAGAAAGGAGGAGTTATTGGCACCCACAGTGAAGAAGGAGAAATGGGAGGATGTTAAAGATTATAGGGGTGTGATCTTAATATTAACATTGGAAAACATTAACAACATTTAACTGTTTTATCGGAGAGATTTAAAAAAGAAGGTTAGGAAAAAAAAAGATAGAGCTATCGAATCAGATAAGGTTTATAAAAGGAATGGGGGTGATGAACAACATATATGTTCTGAATTATTTCATAAATAAAAGAATTCAAAGGTTTTTGGTTAGTAAGAGGAGTAAGACAAGGATGTCCTCTGAGCCCACTTTTATTTAATATATCAATCTTAGACTTCAAGAAAAAGTTAAGAGAAACTAATGGGGAGGAGTTCGGATGGGAGAGGAAAAGATGTATACACTCGCATACGCAGAGGATACAGTGTTGATGGAAGAGGACGAAGAAGTAATGATGGGCTTGATTACAGGAAAGGAGGAACACTAAAATGGGGAAAAGTTCAATTTAAATGTGGAAAAGACAAAGATAAGTAGATTTAGGAAAAGAGGGAAAAGAAAGAATGGACTGGAAGATGGAAGGTGCAATGAAACAGATATAGCAATAGGAAAAAGAAGGTTAAAGAAAGATTGGAGAAGAGGAATATGGCTCTTTGAGGCAATGGCATGGCCAGTATTAGCTTATGGAGCAGAAATATGAGGATGAAAGAAAAGAAAAGATATTGATAGTTTACAAGACAGGTATATGAGGGTACGCTAGAAGTAGACTGCAGGACGCCTAGGTGTAGAAAGAAAAGAAGATAAAAAGATAGAAAAGGTAAGAAGTTAGCGAAAAATTGTTTAAATGAGGTAGAAAAGAGTAAAGGGAGACTGACAGGATTGATAAGATGGGAAAAAGAAAAGAGAGAGTTCTTGAGGTCAGGATATATAGGAGGGGAGACAGGAGTAAGCTATGAATAATTGAAGAGAAGGGACGGGGAAAGACAATTAATAAAAAAATGGATTAATAGACAATGTTGTAAAGGTTATAGAAGAGGAAGGATTGGTCAAGGAGTAGATGATGGAGTCGTAGGGTGCTATGGGACCGCATAAGAAAGAAAGAAAGAAAGAATAAATATGAAAAATGTCCAAATTGAGGTAGAAGAGAAGTAAAAATAAAAGAAAAAGGGAAGTATTTTACCGTTGCAGTATTTTTCTTGAAATAAAAAATGGAAGAGGAAGGTGAAACCTCGTAAAAATCGAGGAGGCAGACGTATGATGTAAAAGAGAGAGAGTGTTTCTGCAGAGCAGAGATTCGAGGACAATATGTTTTCTCGTGTTGTGAGCGAAGAAGGGTCGTGCTTTGGGGTAGTTCAGGGTTTGTAATTCAGTTAAACCGGCACGGATATTTCATTAGCTACCCCCCAAAGAGTGCGCATCGACCCTGCGAACCCTGAAATGGGGGCGGATCGGGGTGACTTAAAACTGAAGTCCTCGCTCCGCGTTCGCCACATTAAGTCAAGAGCCCCTTCGGCTAAATTGTTGACAGACGAATATATCGTGTTTGGTTTTCGAGACGCGTGTCCTCGCACGACGACACAAAATCCTAGGGGATGAAAAATCCAAGGGACGATCGTCACTGAAAACTTTTTATCGTCCCATTAAAGTGTTTCGTTACGGGGTGCGGGCGGGGCTGGGGGAAAGTCAAACTCTACTCTTAATGTGTGTTTTTAACTGAAAGGATTGTTCCCTACATAAATATCCTCAAACCCATTCCTCCTTTTCATTTGTCGTCCATTCGTTCGTTTACTAGAAATCATAATAAAAAATACTCATATTTGCTAAACAAGCGAATAATTATAAAAAATTATCAAAATTCTTCCAGAAATTACCTTAGACGATTTGCTTGGTGGGTGGGTTTGGCAAAATCGTATTGTTTATCATCAGGGGATTGGTGAAATTGGAATATCGTATGGAAGAAAAATTATGATAACAAAATAATAAATCCAAATATATTACAACTCAGAGGAAAGTCTAGCAGAAACTAAAAAGATTATTCGTCAACAAAATACATGAATAGTCAATTAAATTGCTGAATTTCTAACTAAAAAACGTCAATTTTGAACCAATCATGGTATAGATTAAATACTTCAAGAATCCTTATAAATTTTTTAACAAAATAGTTGAATTTTAAACCACACATGGTAAGGTTTAATTTTCAGTTTCAACAAATAATTTTCAAACAAAAAAGACAAATTTGTAAGAAAATACATCTCATTTTTAATAAAAAGAATAAATTTGTCATCGAGAAACCGACTAGTTATAATTTTAGTAAAAAAATTGATTTTAAATTAAAAAACTAATTTGTAACTTCCAATAAATAGTTAAATTCTCAACCGCAAAGGAATGAATTTTCAACTAAAAAGATCGGTTTTTAACCCAACATGGAATTGTTAAATTTTCAGTTAAAAAAATTGATTTTCAAAAACGAAAGACTTTTTTTCAACAAAATACATATATAGTTAAATCTAAAAACGATAAAATTTCAAATAAAAACCTAATAGTTCAATTTTTAGTTTAAAAAATGAACTTTCAACAGAAAAGTATAATTTCCAACTAAGGAAATGAATTTTCAATAGTTAAATTTTCACTTGAAAAAATTGTTGTTTGACAAAAAAATATTTAATGAAATGGTTATATAATAAAATAAATTTTTAATTAAAAACCGAATAGTTGAATGTTTAGTTTAAAGAATTAACTTTCAACAGAATAGTTTAATTTTTAACTTAAAACATTAATTTTCAAATGAAAAAGATGAATTTTTAACAAAAATGAGGTAGTTGAATGATCAGTTAAACAAAATGATTTTCAACCACAAAAAAAAAGAATTTTCAACAAAATAGTTGAATTTCTAAACACAGAAATGAATCTTCTACCAAACAAAATTTTAACTAAATAGTTGACTTTAAATGAATAAAGATGAATTATCTTACAAAAAAAATAACTTTTTATCCAAGAGAGGAATTTTCAACGCAGTACATGAATTTTCAACTCAGTAGCGCGGAATTAAAAAAATTATCAATTTTCAACCAAAGTAAATACTTCAATTTTCCCATTAGAATGAACAAACTACCTACAAGATTTTTTAACTAAAAAAGAGAAGTTTTCAATTAAAAATCGAAAATTCTAATTTTCAAGTCAAAAACTTATTTTTTTAACAAAATAGTTTAATTTTCAACTCAAGAAATGAATTTTCTCCAAAAACTGAAAATAGTTTATTATTCTTATTATGAATAGTTAAATCATCAGTTAAAGTAAATGATTTTAAATCACAAAATAAAAAATGTCAACCAGATATTTAAATTTTGAAACAAAGAAGTGAATCGTCAAAAAAAATTTTAACCAACTAGTATAATTTTCTAAGAAAAATTAATTTCCAACTAATTCATTGTATACTCAACTGAAAAAATAAAATTTTAAACAAATAGTTACATTCTAAACTATAAAAGATAAATTTTTCACTAAAAATGGAGATATCAAATTTTCAGTTGAAAAAATTAATTTAAAAAAAAAAAAGGAATTTTGAAGAAAGCTCATACAGTTCCAAACAAATTGTTGAATTTTTTACTCAAAAAGGGTTACTTACATTTTCAGTAAAAAAAAAATTTGTAACAAATAAGATTTTCATCGAAACAGTTCAATATTTAGCCAGAGAAAGAAATTTGTAACTAAAATGATGTATCTTGAACTAAAAAATAAGTATTTAATCAAATAGCTGAATTTTTAACTAAGAAATGAATATTCCTATTTTTAGGTGAAAACTTTAATTTTCAACTAATGGAAACAACGAATTTCTAACAAAGTAGTTCAATTTTCAACCCAAAAATTTGCTCTACTAAAATTATGAATGTTCAAATAAAAAATATAATGATAATAGTAATATAATATTAGAAGTTTCCTCTCCCCCTTCGTTAGGCTTCTTTACCTGTAAGTATATGTAATTATAACATAAATGTAAGATTTTTCTGATTCTTTCTCTCAAAAATCCTTACTAAAATATTGAGGAATTATGATTATTTATTAACTCAGCCAATTTCAATAGGTTTCACGTTTATTTATTTAACAGAATTTTTATACAATATTTTTCTTCCCTAAGTTCATAAAGTTTAAGTATAAATTTCGTTGGGTGGGGGGTGTCTGATAAATTCCCCTTGTATCCTAATTGGAGGGGGTGGGTTAAGAAAACACCACCTTTCTTAATTTTTGGATGATTCCTAAAATTTTACAAAAAGAGCTGAACTCTGGAGGATGTTTTCTGCAGTTTTCCTCTCCCCTCGCTAAACATCCAGGCAAATGCGAGTACCTTGAATAAAAGTCGGATGCAGCCGTGGCTCATCACTAGTTTAAATAAATTCTTACAGTGATTCTGTACCCACCTAAGTAAAAGAAAAATGTTCACAGTTCACTTTTGGTTGAAAATTCATATTTTTTTGTTCAAAATTCAACAATTGGGATGAAAATTTGTCTTCTTCAATTAAAAATTTAACTATTGCGTTGAAAATTCATGTATTTTGTTAAAAAGATCCATTTTTTAGTATAAATTTTGTTGTAATTAAACCTTCTTGTTTAAAAATTCGTATTTTAGGTTGGATATGAAATTGAGAATTCATTTTTTTGGTTGAATTATGATCTATTGGATTAAAAACTTCTTTTTTCCTAGAATAAAAACGAATTTTTTTGCCGAAAATTTAACTATTTTGTGAAAAATTTGTTTCTTTTCTGGTTGCAAATTATTATTTTCTTCAAATGAAAATTTAACTATTATTTGCGTTTGATAGTCCATGATTTTAGTTAGTAGATTGAAAATTCATCTTCTTGGTCAAAAATGTAACTATTCTTATAAAGATTTAATATTTTAATTGAAAATTTATCTTTCTGGTTTACAATTCAACTATTCCAGTTGAAGATTTGTAATTTTAGTTGAAAATTCATCACTTTGTTTGAAAATGTCAGTATTTTTTTAAATGTTTGTTTCTGTATTGAAAGTTAATTTTCTTTTGTGGAAAGTAATGTTGTCAACTTAAAATTTAACTTATTCTGATTGCATAATCCATAGTTTTAGTTGAAAATGCATCTGTTAGATTAAATATTAATATTTGAACATAATTTTTTTTTAGTTTGGTAAAAATCAGTTCTTTGTTGTTGAAAATTGAACAATATCAGTTGAAGAATCTTTGTTTTAGTTGAAAACTCATCTTTTTGCTTTGTGATTCAACTTATCCAATTAATCTTTATTATTTTATTTGAAAACTCCTCAGTCGGGTTAAGGATTGAATTATTTTTAAAAAATTTTTTGTTTCGAAATTAATTTTTTAACTTAAAGTTTATCTATAACATTTTTGTTTAAAATTAATACTTTTTAGTGAAAAAGTTGAATATTTTAAAAAAAAATGCATTTATTTTTCAAGTTTTTGCTCGGTTGTGTCAAACGATGTTGCGAAAGAACGTCATAAATTAAAATGAATATTTGCTTTAATCGGCAAATATGCTTGTCTTACTTTTATTTAACCGGAAACATTTAAAAGGTTGACCGGGATTAATTGAGTTTTTAAAATAAAAGTGCCTTGCATAATAAGTTCTAACCGCAGTGCTACGGGACGTGAATATATCAACCTTGAAACTCAACAATAAACCACCAACACAATCTTAATTCTGACTGTCATTATGGCGCGAAATTTGAATTGTAGCTGTAGTTTTCTCCCTTCTAAGGCCCTATTTTTAAATAAAGTAATAAAAAAAATTTGAAAATAGTTCCGTCTGATATTCTACTAATATTGAAAGTAAAGTGAGTAACAAATAGAATATTCTAGTTTTTTTAAGTCTAAGAGAGTGATATAGAGGAGACCTTAAAGTACCATATGCATGAAATCGTGAGTTTTTTTCGCTTTTGAGGGTCTAGCTTTAAACGAAGCAATAACAAAAAAATTTTTAATCAATTCCGTATAATATTCCAAAAATATTGAAATTAAAATGAGTGATAAATGGAATATTCTAGGTTGTCTAAATCTAAGATATAGAGGAGACCTTAAAGTGTCACGTGGATGAAATCGTAAGGTTTTTTTCGCTTTTGAGGCTCTATTTTTAAATTACGTGAAAAAAATGAAAATAGTTCAGTGTAGTATTCCACTAATCTTGAAAGTAAAAACAATAACAAATAGAATATTTTAGGTTGTTTAAGGCTAAACTATAAAGGAGACCTTAAAGTGCCATATGGATGAAATCGTGAATTTTTTTCGCTTTGGAGGCTTTATCTTTGAATGAAGTAATTAAAAAAAAAAAAAAGAAAATAGTTCCGTATAGTATTCCACTAATCTCGAATGTAAAAAGAATAACAAATAGATTATTCTAAGTTATTTAAGGCCAAGATATTGAGGAGACCTTAAAGTGCCATATGAATGAAATTGTGAATTTTTTTCGCTTTGGAGGCTTTATCTTTGAATGAAGTAATTAAAAAAAAAAAGAAAATAGTTCCGTATAGTATTCCACTAATCTCGAATGCAAAAAGAATAAAAAATAGATTATTCTAAGTTGTTTAAGGCCAAGATATTGAGGAGACCTTAAAGTGCCATATGGATGAAATTGTGAATTTTTTTCGCTTTGGAGGCTTTATCTTTGAATGAAGTAATTAAAAAAAAAAAAGAAAATAGTTCCGTATAGTATTCCACTAATCTCGAATGTAAAAAGAATAACAAATAGATTATTCTAAGTTGTTTAAGGCCAAGATATAGAGGAGACCTTAAAGTGCCATATGGATGAAATCGTGAGTTAAGGGGCGGTACATAACGGTCACTCGATGCAGGATTGCAGGGGCAAGGTGTTATCGGGGACATTAGCTTTCAACATGGTTCGCATAGCACGGTATAAAAGTAGCCCGAGGCAGCCATTACCCGGACATTGTCCGTGGCAGTCTAGTTCGCCTCTGACCTCTTTCTCCAGCCTTCCTTCTCCCTTTTCCCCGTGCCTCTTTATCTCGCCACCTCCAGCCACCCCCAGCAACCCCCATCCTCTCCAGGCAGAAAACACTTGCGCGCACTCTCGTGCCCAACGAGAAACCCCTTATCAGAATTCTTAGCCTGCTTCGCCGACATCTTGTCGCAAATCCATTTCGCAGTCGGCGAATTTCCACTCGTACGTCCATGGAATCGGGACGAGGAACGCGGGCTGCCTTCCAATAGAGAGCTGAATTTCTAGCCCTTTGCATTTTTTTCTTCAGCGTTTTTTTTGTCTCGAAAGTGGAATCGCGAACTTTTCTAAAATAATTTAGTTACATTATCGTTACATTTTCCACTAAAAAGAAAAAATTTCAACCAAAGATGGAATAGTTAAATTTTCGTTAAAAAAAAAAAACAATTTTTAATTAAATAGACTAACGTCTTTTTTGGCAGACGCATTTGCAATTAAATTCATTAATTTTTAAATAAATAGTTCAATTTTTAACAAAAGAAAATTATTTCTGAATTTAAATAATAAATTTCCAACAAAAAACATTTCATTTTAACATTAATAGTTAAAGTTTTAACAAGAAAGATTAATAATTATCTAAGAAGAATAAGCTTGTAAGAAAAAACATTGAATATCCGAAAAAACATGAAATAGGTGATTATCTTATAATTAAAATGTGTTCTAAAACAAAAATGTGAATTTCGTACTAAAAAGAATAATAGTTTACTAAAAAAATTCAACAGATTATATTCATTTTTTAACAAATAGTTGAATTTTCAACAAAGATGAAAGTTATATTTTCAATTTAAAAAATTAATTTTTCACCATATAGTTAAATTTTTAACTAGAAACATTATTTATCAGCGGAAAAGAATAAATTCTTACGAAAAAACATCGATTTTCCACAAAAATTTAATAGATCCTTTAAAAAATCCGTTAAAAAAATTTATTTTCGACCGAAAAGGCGAAAATTGAACTAAGATGATTAATTTTTTACCAGAAAAAGATACCAATCTTCAATAAAATACATGAATGGCAAAGTTATATTTTCAGTTAACAAGAAAATTAATTTTTGAGTGAAGAAATTAATTTCTAAGAAAATAAATAAACTTTCAAATGAAAAATAAGTGTCTGACAAAATAGTTTAATATTTTAGAAACGAAAAAAATTGAAAGAACAATTATGAAAATTAATTCCCCATAAAAAAAGTGAATTTTTAACAAAACTTATATCAACTATTTCTACGCAATTTATTTTTGGGGGTCAAAACAACTTCCCAGTTATTATTTAAAATACGATCTTTTAAATTCTTAGAATAGGAAGTTAAATATTCCATTCGCAACCAAATAGATGAGGCTTTAAAAAGAAATGATTAAAATTTCAAAAAAATAGCTCAAGTTTTAAGCAAAGAGGTAGATTTTCAATTAAGAAGATGAGTTTTGCACTAAGAAGATAAATTTGCTATTACAAAAGACAAATTTTGAAGAAAATAATATAAATTTTTATCAAAAAATCTAATATTTAATTTTTAGTTTAAAAAATTAATTTTTAACAAGACAATTAAATTTAACCAAATAGTTGAATTTTGAAAAAAAGATCAATTTTTAACTAAAATGAGAAATCTTCAACCAAATAAATTATAGTTTTTAAACAAATGGTTAAATTTTTAACAAAAAAAAAGGATATATTACCAGACAGATTAATTTTTTTGTCAAAAAGTCGAATTTTCAACAAAGTGGATAAATTAAAAAGAAAACAATTTGCAAATAAATGAATAAATTTCTTACCCAAAAAAAATAATTTTTTTTTTAATGATGGATCTTCAACCAAAATAATATTTTTTTTTACTAAATAGTAGAGTTCTAAAATAAAAACGTTCATTTTCTACCAAAAATTTAAATTTTGAACAAAACATGAATTTTCTACTCAAAAATATACATTCTTAATCAGAAATATAAGTTTTTAAATTTTTTAATAAGGAAATAGATTTTTAATCAAAAAGATTAATCTTCTACTGACAAAGAAGAATTTTCACCGAAAATAAAACATTCAAATTTTAAGTTTAATATATCAATTTTCAACCGTAATGAACCAATTGTCAAAAAATGGTTTGATTCTTAGTAAAAAGCTATAATTTTTTACTAAAATAAATCAATTTTGAACAAAAATATTAAATTTTCAGCCAAAGAGATGAATTTTTAATAAAGACAAATAATTTCCCATCTGTCTAATTGTACAAGATTTTTTTAATAATTTTGAACAATCAAACAAAGATAAATTTTTGACCAAAAATTAAATTTCAAACAAAAGTTTTAATTGGAAAAACAATCATTTTCTTCAATAAATGAACAAATTTCCAACAAAAACCTCATTTTCAACCGATGAATTCTGAACCAAAAGTATAATTTTATACATTTTTTTATACATTTCTTATACACTTTGTACATAAACTTTGAAACAAAAATAGTACTATTTCAACGGATTTCGAAATTCGGAAATGAACTAATTTCGAAAATTAGAAATTAACTTATTTCGAGAATTAGAAATTTAGATAATTTTGCATTTTCGCGAATTTACTAATTCGGATTTTAAAATTGATGTTATAAGCATTTCCAACGTTTTTTCATTATTTTTAAATTTGGAAAAATTATGTCATCCCGAAGGTTCAATGTGTATTTAAATAAAATAATTCAAATGTATGTTTATTTTCTAAGTATATGAAATCATAGTAATATTGGGGGGGGGGGGGTGGCAGAAAAACACCTTAAGTAATTTCTGGTTGATCCCACATGGATTTTGAATTTTTTGTAAGGAACTGGCTTGCTAATAGGTAAAAAGTAAAACAGTAAAGAATTTCTGCTTTTTTGCCTTTACGGTATATGAAAACCTAATAAATATTATTTTTTATACTAATTCTCAAAAATTCAGGTTGAAAAAGGCCAATAATAAGTTTTAAAAAAAGTTACCGAAACCCGTATTTGAACCCACACCTTCTCTTTTCAGGAGAGGTACCATAATCAATTTTCCTTTCGCAGAACGCAGATGAAAATTTTATTTTTTCCCAGTTTTTGGTCAGTTTTAATAATTTTATTTCTATTATCAGTTTTCTTTATGTATTTTACATTAATTTCTGATATTTGGCTCTTAATGCGTACAAAGTAATCGTGCCGCGTGGGGCGGTAGCCAAATTGGTTAAACTTTAAATCACCTCTCATGAAAAGAGGAGGTCTCGGTTCAAATCCGACTTGAAGTGAAATTTTTTTGAACTAGTTTTTCGCTTTTTCCAACTAAATTCAAAAGAATTAGTTTGAAAATTAAAAGAAACATAGACGGCGGATTTGTATTCGTAAATTGATTAAAAAGGTGGAATGACTAGAAACTTTTTTTTTTTTGATAATTCGATTCCAGAGATTGTTCTATTGGCAGTGAGTGCTAACCGTTAAAGTGAATTGTAAAGTAATTGCATAAGATTAGTAGTAGGGCGTAGAAGGCACTCTTTCGGTTACTTCCAGCCGAATGATCTTAAACGACTTTACTTTGATTCTCCCTTTTCCTCCTCCCTCTTTATTCACCCACTTTCTCGTTCTCCCTCGCTCGAACTCTTTTTCTGTTTATCAATCCTCGTTTCGCTTCTCTCTCACACTCAGCTGGCCCTCTGCATTCACTTTTATCGTGTTCTATCTGCATTTCATCGGGCTAATTTGTTGAGATACCGCTTACCAATATTTCAGACTTTTTTAGCCCATTGCACCGAATAAAGGGGCAGCGGCACGCCACAATCTCAGCATGGATAATTGCATCTCGACTCCTCTGTTATGTATATAATGTCTGAGTAAATTGAAAGGCGAAAAAATGCGTTTTACGGAACCAGATTACTTACAAGAAATTTGAATTAATTAACAAAATAAATATAAATTAATAGTTACATTTTCAACCCAAGAAATTATTTCTCAACTAAAATCACGAATCTCTAACAAAAAAATTAAATCTTTAATCAAATAGTAACATTTTTAAACAAAAATATTATTTTTCAACGGAGAATAATAATTTTTACTATAAAAAATCGTCAACAAAATACACGAATTTTTGAATAAAGAACATACATTTTCCACACACAGAAAATGGAATAAGTAATTATCGTCTGAAAAATTAATATTCAACAAAGAGGTATATTTTGAACCAAGTATACAATTTTTTACAAAAAAAAGTTAAATTTTTAATAATAGACATGAATTTTTGAGTAAATATAAAAATAATTAACTAATGTAATAGTACTTTTTCAGCCAGAAAAAATTTCATTTTTAACAAACAAAAACGAATTTTCAACAACAACAAAAAAATAATTTTTAAGTGACGAAATAAATTTCTAACAAAAAAAAAAGATTTTCAACTAAAACTGTCTAATTTTTGACTAAAATAAATGAATTTTCAACAAAATTGTTAAATTTTCAACCAAAGAGATGAATTATTAATCAAAACAAATAATTTCCTACCAAAGAAGTTTAATTTTACCAGATTTTTACGAATTTTGAGCAAAAAAAGAGATAAATTTTTATGCAGAAATAGAATTTGTAACAAAAGTTTTAATTTGAAAAAAATCATTTTCATCAATAAAAGAACAGGTTTTCCACAAAATAATTACGTTTTTAAACAAATAAATCAAACCGATTAATTTTTAAAGACAATTATGAATTATCAAAAAGAAAGTTCATTTTCAACCGCTGGATTCTAAACAAACAATATAATTTTATACATTTTAACCGATAATAATAAACTTCGAAAGAGAATTAGTAAGGGATTATCGTCTGAAGAAATTAATGCTCAACCAAAGAGGTATATTTTGAACCAAGTATATCATTTTTTACAAAAAAGAAAGATTCATTTTTAATAATACACATGAATTTTTAAGTAAATATTAAAAATTTTAAAAATGTAATAGTACATTTTCAGTCAGAAAAAAAATTTCATTTTTAACAACAACCAAAAACGAATTTTCATCAACAACAAAAGTGATTTTGAAGCAACGAAATAAATTTCTAATAAAAGAATTCGATTTTTAACTAATAGCTGTAATTTTTAACTAAAATAAATGAATTTTCAAGAAAATTGTTAAATTTTCAACCTAAGAGATGAATTTTTGATAAAAACAAATAATTTTCTATCAAAGCCGTTTAATTTTGACAGATTTTTTACGAATTTTGAGCAATAAAATAGAGATAATATTTTATGCAGAAATAGAATTTGTAACAAAATTTTTATTTAGAAAAACAATCATTTTCATCAATAAACAACAGATTTTCTACAAAAAAGTCACGTTTTTAAACAAAAAAAAACAAAAAAGATTAATTTTTAAAGACAAATATGAATTTTCAACAAAAAAGTTAATGTTAATGTTAATTTAATGTTCAATCAAAGAGGTATATTTTGAAACAAGTATACAATTTTGTACAAAAAACAGATAAATGTTCAATAATACACATGAATTTTTAAGTTAATATTAAAATTTAAAAAATGTAATAGTACATTGCCAGCCAAAAGTAATTTTCAAGTAAAAAAATAAATTTCTAAGAAAAAAAATTTGATTTTTAACTAAAAAAGATCCATTTTTTAACCAAAAATTGAATGAATGGAGCCTGAGCAAATAAAAATCTTAATAATCGTGTTTTAATTGACGAAGTAAAGAAATAATTAACGTTTCAACTAAAATTATGAATCTCCAAAACAACATTCAATTTTCAACTGAGAAGAATAAATGTTACAAACAAAAACCTTTGACAAAATATATGAATTTCTAACTAAAGAACATGAATTTTCCATACAAAAATGGAATACATTATTATTTGCTGAACAATTACTATTCGACCAAAAATGTGTATTGTGAACCTAGAAGACTATTTGTTACGAAAAAAGATGCAGTTTCAGTAATAGACTTGAATGTTTAAGCAAATAGTTGAATTTTCAAGAAAAAATTTATTAGTACATTTCCAGTTTCAAAAATTAGGTTTTACTCGGAAGAACAAAATGTTTCACCACAGCAAAGTAATTTAAAATTAAGCTAATGGATTTCCAATCAAATAACTGAATGTTCAACTAAAAAAGTTAAATTTTTAAAATAAAAATGGATTGGAAGATATCTGAGTAAATTGAAAAATTTATAATCGCGTTTTACGGGACCTGATTTCTTACAGGGTATTTTTAAACTCAACTAGTTTTAAACTAAAATGATGAATCTCCAACTAAGAAATTTAATTTTCAAACGAATAATTAAATTTTTAACAAAAATATTAATTGTCAACCGAGAAATATCATTTTTATCAAAATACATGATTTTTCAACTAAAGAACATCAATTTTTTAGAAAAAACGGAATAAGTCATTCTCCGCTGAAAAATTAGTATTCAACCAAAAAGGTGCATTTTGTACCAAAAAGGGAATTTTTTGCATAAAAAAAAGCAAATAGTTGAAATTTCAATAATCAATGTAATCGTACATTATCAGAAAAAAATACCCAAAAGAAACGAATTAAAAAAAAAGTCATCTTTAATGAAGCAAATGAATATCTAATTAAATAATGGAATTTTCAAATAAAAAAGATAAATTTTTCTACTAAAAATGGAATGGATGATGCCTGAGTAAATTTAAATGCTAATCAGCGTTTTCATGGGAGCTGAATTCTTACAAGTTATTTTTAATTAATTAACGAAGTAAATAAATAGTGAAATTTCAAACTAAAATTCTGAATCTCCAACCAAAAAATTAAATTTTCAATTAAATTGTAGAATTTTTGAACAAAAATATTAATTGGAAACCGACAAGAATAAATTTTACAACAAAAAAATCTTTAACATATACATGAATTTTCAACTAGAGAACAACATTTTGCCACAAAAAAAGAACGAAATAAGTAATTATAGGCCGAAAAATTAATATTGGACTAAAGTGGCTTATTTTGAACCTAGAATACAATTTCAACGAAAAACGATCAAGATTCCCTAATATTTTCAAAAATCCATTAAAATAAAACTAAAAGGAATTTTGCTGTTTCCTTGGTGGGATATTAACTGCGTATAAAAAATGTTCCAGGAAATACAAAAAAAATCAATATCGAAAAAAATGGCAGTTAACAGATTCAGATAGTGGACTCTTTAGTTGAATTTTCAACAAAAAATGTAATCGTACAATTTCAGTTTTTAAACTCAAGTTTTACCCAAAAAAAACGAATTTAAAAAAAAGTAATTTTCAACTAAGGATATAAATTTCTATTAAAAGAATTGAATTTTCAAGAAAAAAGATCAATTTTGGAACTAGAAATGGAATAAATGATGCCTGAATAAATTAAAATGTTAATAAACGAATTTTTTGGGACCGGATTAATTACAGGATATTTTAAACGAATTAATGAAGGAAATAAATAAATAATTAGATTTAAAAAAAATGTTTATGAAATTATAAATCACCAAACAAAAAATTAATTTCAACAAAATAGTTACGTTTCTAAACAAGAGTATTATTTGCCAACCGAGAAGAATAATTTTTCAGAAAAAAGTCTGTAACATAAAACATGAATTTTCAATTAAGAATAATACCCCCCACCCCCCAACGAAATAAGTAATTATCCACTTAAAAATTAATATTTAACCAAATAGGTATATTTTGAACTAGGAAAAGAATTTTATACGAAAAGCGATAAATTTTCAACAAAAAAGTGTAATAGTACTCTTTCAATCAAAAGAATTAATTTTTACCCAAAGGTTATCTTTACAATTTGGATACCTTTACAATTTTAAGAGAAATTTAAACTATTTTACGTGAAAGTTTAAGATTTTTATTGAAAATTGATCTTTTTTTAGTGAAAAATTAAAACTTCGATTTTTGGTTAAAAATTAATTTCTTTCGCTGAAAATGCATCCACTTTGGTCCAAATTCGTTTTTTTAGTTAAAAACTAATTTTTCTAACTAAAAGTGGATCTATTCTATTTTTTGTTAAAAATGTATCTATTTTGATAGAAGTTTATTTGTCTGGATGAAAATTTATCTTTTTTATTTAAAAATTCTTTTAGTAGAAAAACCATCTTTTGGGTTGAAAATTTAACTATTTTGTTGAGAAATCGTGTTTTTTCTTTAAAAATTATTTTTTTGACCTAGCTGGAAAATTCATAGATAATGGGTTAAAAAATAGTTTAATTTTGAGATGACTAAACACACTTTTAATAAAAAAACGAATTTTCAAAAAATTTAAGTTCTTAAAGTTTAATTTTTAACCAAATAGTTTACATTTTTACAAATTAGTTCAAGAACTGTTAACAAAATAAAAAAGTTTTCCAGCAAGTACAGGAATTTTCAACGAAAAAGATGAATTTTTTTAGTGACAAAATAGTTCATGAAAGCTGAAAAAAATTGTTTAAACAATTTAATATTATTTTTAACTATCTTTTCCTAGATAAGTGCTAGAAAGTTGTGGTTTTTAAAATAAAATCTGTAACTTTGCTTCACCTGCTTAGTTATTAACAATTAATAAACAAACATTAGAGAAACTACATTTTAAATAATCACTTTCTATTTTGTGGGAAAGCGCGAAAATAGCTCACCTAAAACAACAATACTATTTGAAAAATAATTTTTGTTGTGGTTGATACATTATTTTTTCATAAATGAAAAGACGATCCAAAGATAAAGATTTGAGAAAGAACCGCCACTTTCTGGCACTTATCTAAGAAAAGATAGTTAAAAACTAAATTAAATTTTTTGACAACCGCATCTTTCTAGCATTATTCAAATATAATATTAATAATGTTAATGAATTGTTTAGACAATTAATTTTCTAAAAATTGATAAACTATCAGTTACCTCTAATTGAAGATTGAACGACAAGTGGAAAATTTTTGAAAAAATCGCGTCTTTCTATCTCCACTCTATGATAAAATTGCTAAAAACAATAATAAATTGTTTAAACAATTCATGTGAACATCTTATTATCAGTATGAAATGGTATTTTATTGGCCAGAAACAATTTGCATTAAAAAACCGGAAAAAAGTCATAATTAGTACCAAAAACTCGCAAAACACATTTTTTCATTTATGGGATTTTTTTGGGACTCTATAAAACAGATTTATGATGTTGATATTTAAAGACGGATATTTTATTCGTATTCTATGGCTAATTGTGAAGAGAAATGTTAAGTTTTAACTCGATTGAAATATTATTTAGGATTCTGAATAAGATTTACAAAAACGTCTTTTTTCTTATGGGAAATACGTGTTAAACTTCATGGGGCTTTTGCGGCACATTTAAATATAATTTTTTCATTAAAAAAATGCATTTATTTTGGTGGGGATTCAAAAAAATTTCTTGGGTGTCCATATAAACATACAAAAAAAATTTTTTGGACCACCCTAGTGAGTATTCTTTATAAATGCATATTCAAAAGAGGCGGCTGATCATTGGGGTGTAGCCAACCATTGTACCGATTATCCTATGTGGACTAGGGTGGCCCAAAAATGCATGGCAAAATTTTTTTGCATGCTAGAGGGCAACGACCCCCCCATTTTATTCCAAATCCGAAAAAAGAAATTCCCTAATTTTTTATTTTTTATTTTTTTTTTTTATTTTAACAGGTGCCGGTGTTGACTTGAAGTTTCCCATGTAAAACTCATGGGGGAAAATCACTTTTTTGAGTTTTTAGACTAATTTGTTAGGCTTTGAAAAAATGTGACGGGAAAGTATGGGGGCCTGTAGAGAATTATCCAACAAACAATTTTATCTATCAGACATATGGGTTTGACACCCCTCACACACCCCCACGAGTACCTGAAATATACCCTTAAAACCAAAAATGTCAATTTTTCATAAAATCGATTTTTTGAACACTGTATTCTCATATTTTTTTACTTAAAATTATTAATATTGGTCTATTGGATATATTTATTATCATTGGTTAATGAATGTTCATTTATTTAAACAAATGGAATTTGTTTAAATAATTTTTTTTCTCGAAAATTCGTTTTTTCCTTTATAAATTATTACTTTTAGTCTAGTAGAATATTAATTAACATTCGTTAATCAATGTTTTATTATTTAAACAAATGGGATTTGATTAAACAATTTTTTTCGAAATTTCATTTTTTTCTTTAAAAATTATTACTATTGGTCTAGTGGAATATTTATTAACATTAGTTCATCAATTTTCAATTGTTTAAACTAATGGAATTTCTGTAAATAATTTTTTTATTGAAAATAATTAAGATTTCTTCAGTGGAATATTTATCAACATTTTTTCATTAATTTTATTTGAAAAACAATATTTTAATAAAAATTATTACTTAAATATAGCTGATAAATTAATTATTAATTATTAATTATTTATTAATATTTCTAATAAATATTCCTCTAGACCAACAGTAATAATTTTTATATTTAAAAATCTAAACGAAATTATTTAAACAAATTTCTTTTATTTAAATAATTGATAATGAATGACCTAATGTTATTGAATATTCCACTAGACTAACAGTAATAATTTTGAGGCAAAATAAAATAAATTTTCGAACAAAAATATTAAACAAATTCCATTGCTTTATATAATTAAAAATTAATTGACAATGATAAGAAATATTACAGTAGACCAATATTAATATTTTCAAGTAGAAAAAGACCAGAATACAGTGCTCAAATAGTCGATTTCATGAAGAATTGACATTTTTTGTTTTAAGGGTAGTTTTCAGGTACTCGTAGGGATGTGTTAGGGGTTTTAATCATA
>NC_046658.1:180535669-180564343 GCF_010883055.1 Belonocnema kinseyi
AATTCTTCGTTCGATAATTCTCTACAGGGTCCCATACTTTCCTGTCACATTTTTTAAAACCCTAAAAAATTATCCCAAAAACTAAAAAAAATTATTTTTTCCTATGCATTTCACATGGGAAAATTCAAGTCAAAAACGAAAGTCGAAAAATAAAAAAATAATCGAAAAATAAAAAATAAAAAATTAGGGAATTTCTTTTTTCGGTTTTGGAATGAAATTGGGGGGATCGTTGTCCTCTAAAAGATAAAAGCCTTTTTGAGTCACCCTAATGTGGAGACTGCCTTACTAGATTCGAAATCAAGTTCACATAAATACCTAAGATAATCTAGGAAATTGTATGTGTTTAATTACTAATTAGTAACTTTCTCCTACTTCTTTGGGAAAATAATATTTGGGAACTATGAAATTTTCGAAAAATGAGTGCTTACGTCTTGAATTATAATAATTTCGTCTGAAAGTGCCAATTAGAGACGGTCATTAAAAAAATATAATCGATTCTTTTTGATTTGAGTTAGAGGCCCTGTTTTGATTGTTTTTTAAGACTTCCGGAGAATTAAACAGGCGTACTGGAGTTATCTTAAATCTTGTTATTCGATAGAATTAATCTACGAAGCATCATCGATACTTTCATCCTCTTCCAGGGCGTGTATCTACCGCAAACATGCACCCTTCTGCAAATTCTCCCACGATCACCCTCAGGGAAGTGTTAGGGTTCCAAAGCTCAGGATTACCTTGGACTACCGACTGACTGTTCAGTCCTTCGTAATATACGTAATACACATCAGGTTAGTTCACTCTACATTACCTCCATTACCTAAGCAAATTTCAAAAAACACTATATTAATCACTTGTTTAAAAAATCGACTTTGAGAAAATAATCGGTTTTCCAAAGAAGCTTTATTTCACAGATTATTCAAGCTAGGCTGAAAGTAGGCTGGCTTAATGAACCTCTGTGGTACGGGTGTGAGATCTGATTAAAAAACCATTTTCGTGGACTTTGGCCTGGGGAGTGGAAAACTGCAGGAAACCTTTTTTCTGAGTTTAGCCGGTTAATAATTTACTTTTAGGGTTAAAAATGGAATTGTTTTCTGGAAAAATTTAACAATGTTATGAAATTGTTTATCTTTCTTCACTAATAAATCTGTTTTGGTTAAAAAATTGTCTTTTCTTTAAATTCCTCTCCTTTAGCAGAAATTAAATTTTTTTAAATTAAAAATTGAACTTTTCTTTAATAACAATGCTTAAACTTTTTCTTTTAATATCCACTAGTATCACATTTTTTCTTTGATAACGAAACGCGTCGTGATTGAAAATTCCACTGCTTGCTCTTTTCTCTGGAAATCTAACTATTTCATTTTCGATTTTGAACTAATCTTTTTTAATTGAAAATTGCTGTATTTTGTTGAAATTTCAACATTTCGGTTTAACTTTTTCATTTTGTGATCTGAAAAATTGCTCTTATTGAAAAATTTAACTGCTTTGTAGAAAATATGTCTATTTAAATAGAAAAAGCCTTTCTTTTAAATTAAAAAAAACACCTTTTAAGTAGAAATATTACTTTCTTCTGTAAAAATTCATCTTTATTAGGGTTTAATTTTTTTAATTAATTTTTAATCAATCTTTTTTCACCTAAATGTGAACTAAATTAATAGAACCCAAGAAGAAAATTCTACTATTTTTAGCTGAAAAATGATTTGTTTTTTCCTAAAATTCAATAGGTTTGCTAAAAAGATGTTCTTTTTGGGTTGAAAAAATTTACATTTTTTACTGAAAGTGTAACTGTTTAATTTTTGGTTGAAAATAATTTTTAGGTAAGGCAAAGATATATTATTTTTGTTTCACAGTTCAATATCCAGCTATTCGGTTGAAAATTCACTTGTGCTAGTATAAAATTGATGTGTTTTGTTGATGATTTATCTTTTTTGAAGAGAATTAATTTTTTTAATAATAAAATAAACATTTTGGTTAAAGATTTCACTCTTTGCTGAAATTTTGTACCCTCTTCTTGAAAACTCAGTTTCTTCGTTTGAAGATTCATCATTTTAGTTCAAAGTTTATCTCTCTTTTGATAATTTAACTATTTTGCTAATGGATTGTGTTTTTCTTTAAAAATTACTTTTTACGGATAAAATATCAAGTACTTTGGTTCAAGTAGTATTACTCTGTAAAAAAATGTATTTTTTTTTTAAATATTGATCATTTTAGTAGTTTATTCCACTATTTGGTTATAAATAAACTTTACTGCTCAAAATTTATATTTTTGGTTGAAAATTAAAATAATCTGGTAGAAAATTACACCGTTTTGTAAAAAAATTAAACCATTTATTTAAAATTTTAACTATTTCATTGGAAATTCGTTTTTTGTTTGTTATAAACAATAATTTTTTCAAATCTTAAAATTTAGGTATTCCCTTTTTTAACGCAAATTTTTCTTGCCATGTCTAATATTTAACTATTCATTAGAAAATTCATGTATTTTGGTTACATTCAACTGAATTGCAAATTCATTTATTTCTTCGTTCAAAATTAGTTTTTCGAAATAAAACTGTAACGAATACATTGTTGGTTAAAGTTTTATCGTTTTTTAGTGAAAAATTCAACTACTGCGTTGCGAGTTCGTCTATTTCGATAAAAAAAATTAACATTACTTTTGAAAATTCTTTATCAAGCTTCAAAGGTCAATTGTTTTTTTTTTACATCACACTTCTTTTTAGCTCAAAATCTTCACAATTTTGTGAAAAACTCGTCTATTTGTTTAGAAAATTAATTGTGCTTGTTGAATTTATCTATTTATTTGAGGACTAAGCAATCTTGTGACAATATTTTTTGTCGTTAAACTCACCTGGTGGACAATTCTTCTTTTTGTTGTTATTTTTTTAGCAACAAATTTAACTGCTCAATTTTAAGTTGAAAACTTACATATTTTAGTTAAAAATTTAACTATTTGATGAAAACTCATGTAACTGGTAAACATTTTGTTATTATTGTTGAAAATTATTTATTTAACTGAAAATTAAACTGTCTCATTTACGTTTAGGAACTTTTATCTTTTAGTTCAGAATTAAATTATTTGCTTCAAAATACATGTGTTTTCTTCTAACTTCCTCTATTTTCATTGAAAACTAATCATTTTGGTTTAAAAGGATTCAATAATTTTTTTTAAAATTAATCTTTTTTCGTGGAATTGAACTGACGGATATTTGTGTTTTTTTGTTTGCTAAAATATATTTTTTGAACTTCAAATTTAACTGTTTAATTTTTGGGTAAAACCTCATCTTTTTACTTCATAATTCAGCAATATGGTTGAGAATTTATCTATTTAGGTAGTTAACCAATTTTGATCGCCAAAGAAGATTTCACTATTTAAATAAAAATTTTTCTTTTTTCACTGGATTCAAGACTTTTCATTTTAGTTCCAAATTCCGCTATCTTGTTGAAAATACCTGTATCCTGTACTAAGATATACGTACTTATCAATGGTTCTATTCTCTTATCTTTTGGGACAATGTTGCATATTATTTTTTCATATTTTCCTTCAAACACCATAATTTTATCTATTTGCGGTAGTTTTGTGGTCTGTATCCTCCAATCTTGTATATACGCCGGGTGTCCAACTGCCATAACAAACATATCATTTGCAAAAGCTAACCCACGTACCCTTACTGTATCGAGATCCAAACTTTATTCTTTTCTATTCTCTCATTGCTTAGAACACTGTTGCATATTGTTTTTTTCACACTTTCCTTCAAGCACCATAATTTTTTATTTTATTTACATTAATTTTTATGCCCATGTTATTTATATTTGTATTCGGTTAGCTTAAGGTTCTTTTCAAGTCTTCAATTGACTCTGCCATAGTATCCTTATCATTTACCAACCCTAACCCACGTACCCTCACTATACACCTTATATTCTATTCTCTCATAATGTAGAACAATGCATGTTGTTTTTCATATTTTCCTTCAATCAGCATATTTTTTTCTTTTATTTACCTTAATTTTGATTCCCATGTTCTTTATATTTGTATTCAGTTTGCTTAATATTTTTTGCAAGTCTTCTATTGACTATGCCCTAAGAACATTATCATCTGCTAACGCTAACCCACGTACCCCTAATATTCCGAGATCCACACCTTCTTCTGTTCTATTTTTTTTCATTTTTAGAACAATGTTGCATATTGTTTTCTCATCCTTTCCTTCAAAATCCATCATTTTTGTTTTATTTACACTAACTTTGATGCCCATGTTCCTCATATTTGTATTCAGTTTGCTTAACATTCATTGCAAGTCTTCGATTGAATCTGCCCAAAGAACCTTATCATCTGCTAAGACTAACCCACGTACCCTCACTATTTCGAGCTCAACATCTTCTTCTGTTATATTATTCTCTTATTGCTTACAACAATGTTGCATATTCTCATCCTTTTTTTCAAATACCATAATTTTGGTTTTATTTAGTTTAATTTTGAAGCCAATGTTTTTCATGATAGGATTCAGTTAGCTCAACATTATTTTGAAGTTTTCGATTGACTCTGCCTAAACAACCATGTTATCTGCTAACGCTAACCTACGTACCCTCACTGCCTCGAGATCCACACCTTCTTCTGTTCTATTATTCTCTCAACGCTTAGGATAATGTTTTATATTCTTTTTTTTCACCATTTCCTTCAAATACCATAATTTTTGTTTTATTTGTGTTAATTTTTAAGCCCATGTTCTTAATGATAGGATTCAGTTAGCTCAACATTTTTTGCAAGTTTTAGATTGACTCTGCCAGAACAACTTTATCATTGCTAACGCTCACCCACGTACCCTCACTGTCCCGACATCCACACCTACTTCGTCGAAGAGGGTCATGAAGATAAAATTCCGAAATTCAGAATGCCTTTCACCATAAATTGTAGCAGGAACAATTGTTTTTAAACCCCTAGAAAATGTACATTTTTTAAATTTATTTGAGGTTTGATACAGGTTGTTTCGCGTGTTCGTTCACTAATGCCTCCTAATACACCCCCGCACCAAGTGGAGTGTATTAAATTTAAATAAAAATACCGGCATCCGTGTTCACAAGCCGAGCCTATAAATCAGGGGGCAGCCAACCAAGCGGCCTGCTCGGAGAATAATACCTCATATTTATGTTCTTCGTAAACCCCGTTCATCCACCACCTATTCCCCACTCCCAACCCTATTTTTCCTCCTCCACTTGCTTTTTGCTTATCTTCCTGGCTCTGATTTTCTCGAAACTGGGAAACTCGTATATTTTCGGCGACTGTCATACCGGATCATTATTTTTATACAACAGAAATGACAGGAATATATTTCCTGGCTGTCATATATTCCGTTAATTTGTTGTGATTTACCTGGCTTGGTGTGATCAAAGTCGTTATCATTCTTTGCCTCATTTGAATTAGGGGGGCTATTACTAAAAGTGGAATAAAATTTAAATTTTAAATTTTAGTAGAATTTGAAGGCTCTTCCGTTTTGATTTATATAAATATCCGGTAAATAGTAGTCGAATTTTGTACCAAATTGATGAATTTTCAAGCTACAAAGATGAGTTTTCAAACAAGAAGATTAATTTTTTACCGAAAAACAAATTTTGAGCAGAATACATGAATTTCCAACTAAAAGAGATCAATTTTCAATCAAAAATAAAATAGTTAAATTTTAAGTTTAAAAAACAAAAACTAAGAAAATCAACCAAATTTTGAACAAAATAGGTCAGGTTTTAACTGAAGAAATTAATTTTTACAAAAAATAAAATATTTAAATATTTAGTCAACAAATTAATTTTCTACTAAATTGAACTTATTCATTTTATGCTACAAAAAATTGCATGGTTCAATTTTTAGTTAAAGAAGTTGATTTTTTTAAGTTATATGGATATTTAACCAAGCAAATGAGTTTTTGACCAAAAAGTTTCATGTTTAACTCAAAAGATTGATTTCCTACCAGGGAAGACCAATTTTATACAAAATACATGAATTTTCAAATAAAAAAGATAAACTTTCGAGCAAAACTATCAAAGGTCGATTTTCAGTTGAAAAAAATTAATTTTTAATAAAAATAACAGAGTGTCAACAAAATAGTTAAATTAGCTACTAAAAAAGAAAGTTTTATTAAAAATTGCGCAAAATTATATATTAATTACTAACGTTTGAAAATAAAACCGGGAATTTTTTACCAAAAGATGTATTTTTAAGAGAATACAGAAATTTTTTTAACTAAAAAAGATCCATTTTTAAACAAAAATAGAATATTTAAATTTCAAGTTAAAAAAATAATAATTTAACAAACAAAATAACTAAATTTTCAACCAAATTGTACAATTTGCAACTGAAAAAATGAATCCTTAAAAAAAAGAATAGTTGAATTTTCAGTAAAAAATAATTTTCAACAAAATAATTATAATTTAGACCGAATAAATTAATATTTTAGCAAGAAAAGGAAATTTTCATCAAAAAATATATATTTTTTACAAAAAATGTAATAGTTGAATTTTAAATTCTAGAAGTCAGTTTTTAACGAAAATAATTAATCTTTAACGAAAAAAAAGAACTTTTAACAAAATCGACAATACTTTAATCTAAAAGATTTATGTTCAACAAAAAAAAGATGAATTATAAACAAAATGGATCGATTTTGAACTAAAAAAGATAAATTTGAAACAAAAAATAGAATACTTGAATTTTCAGCGAAAAAAAATAATTTAAAAAAAAAAAGATTAAATTTATATCAAAAATGAAAGTGACATGAATCTTCTCCTTAAAAGTTAATTTTTTGGTTAGAGAAATAAATTTTAAATTAAGATACCTATCATCAGGAAAATAGTTAAATTTTGGCTTAAAAAAAATATGATTTATTCAAAGATAAGAAATTTATATATTAATTACGAACATTTTTAAAAATTCGATAAATTGGAGCCCTATAGTTAAATTTTAAACTGTAAAAGAAAAGTTTTAACCAAAAATATAACAATTAAATTTGCATTTGAAACAAGTAATTTCCAAACAAAAAGGAATAGGATTATCCCTAGCCTAATTCAACGAAAGAATACAATTTTTATTTAAATTGTGGAATCCTCTATCAAAATGATGAATATTCACAAACCTTAAAAAGAAGTAATTTGAAACCGGAAAAATAATTTTTAAATATCTAATTCAATTTTTAACCAACAAGTTTAATTCTCTACCAAAGTAGCTCAATTTTTAACGAAAAATGTTGCTTTTTAACAAAAAAGTGAACTTCGTGGCCATATAGTTGAATTTTCTACCAAAAAGTCTTTAGGGGAATCCGCAAGTATCTAGCATGATTAAAGAAGAAGATAGTTACAAACAATAATAATTTATCTGAATAACAATTTTTGCTGAATTTAAGTAATTATTAACTCTTTCCAATTGAAAGGTAGACAAGTGTTTGGAAATTTCAGAAAAAAACTGCAACTTTCTTGCATTATTCGAATAGAATTTTATGAAAAATAATAATAAATCATCTAAACATATGAGTTTGTCCACTTTTATTAATTATTTACCTCCCTCTAAATAAAAAAATCGTAAAAAAGTGAGAAATTAGAAAAATGCAATTTTCTAGCATTATTCAAAGAGAATATTACTTACAATAAAAGATTTTTTAAACAATTATGTTTTTTGAGATAAATTATTACATCACTCTAATTGGTGAATGGCCAAAAATTGGAATACTTTTTAAAAAGCGCGACATTCTAACTCTATCATAAGAGAAAATTGATAAAAACAAAAATAACTTGTTTAAAAAATCAATGTCATATTTTATTCATATTATATAGCTAGTTGTAAAGATACATGTTGAGTTTCAACTTGAATCAGCTAATATTCACGATTCTGAAAAATTGGAAAATACGCATTAAACGTCATTCAACTTGAGCCGCCTCTAAATATCTTTTAAAATAAGCTTTTTTTTGCCTGTATTTGAACACATTTTCGGACAATATTCATACAAATTGCAAAAAAAAATTTCCAATGCATTTTTGGACCACCCTAATATATAGTGATCCTGGGTGTGGTATCAGGTTATTTTACATGACCAGCAGCAGTAATGAGAACGACGACAGGATAAATCATTCCTTCCTTAGTAGGATAATCATAATCCCGTTGCGATCCTGTTGCCCTGCATGTTTGTTCCACTTGTCCTCGCACCGGAAAGAAAACCTTTTTTTATTGTAAACCTTTTGGATTTTTTTTAAATCTCAAAAGAATCATATCTCAAGCAAATTTGGTAAATAGAAAATAAAACGGAATTTTGCTATCAATTTTTTACATCGGTTGAAAATTCAATAATTTTCTCAAAAAGACAGCCATTTTGCTATAAAAAAAGAAGAAAAAATTGTTTAAAATAGGAGAAAAACTCGGGAAAATGAGTATATAGACAGCCTTAAATCTGCTAAGTTAATGTTGAAATTATATTAATATTATCAAATGAAAAAAATCTAAAGAATTTAATAAAAAAATTTGCCATACTATTATCAAATAGTTTTAATGTATAATTCATTGTTCGATTGATGTTCATAGAAAATCCCATTTATATTTCGTGTTGAAACATATCTTTATTTTCAGTTGAAAAAATTAATCTTAAAATCAAATTTACAACAAAGTAGTTAAATATTTAATGGCAAAGAATGAATTCTTAACAAAATACATGAATCTTTAACCAGAAAAGATTAATCTTCAATATAAAATTTCATCCAAGAAAAAAGAAACAAGTATTTAGTGAAATGTTTAAATTTTTAACTATAATTGTGCATTTTTAACAAAAGAAAAACATTTTTTTAATTGCATCACATTTAACCCAGCAGTTGGTTTTTTTAACGATAAAGTTGATTTCTTAACCAAGAAGATTCATTTTCTACCAAAAAGGTGAATTATTATCGAAATACATCATTTTGAATCAACTACTTTAATTTTAAATTAAAAATTATGAATTTTCAACTATTAATGAAATAGTTAAATTCTCAATTGGAAGAATTGATTTGCAACTGAATATGAGAATTTTTAACTAAGTGAGATGAATTCTAAAAATATATATTGGTAGAACTTTCAACCAAAATAATGTACTTTAACAGAGAATAGTTTATAAATATTTTAATATATTTAAAATTCTGATCATTGTCATTTGTAGAAACATACGGTGCACTAACGCATCCACACTGTAATCACAAGTTTTTTCTAAATCCACATCAGACATTTTGCAAACAAATACCCGACTAAACAGTATTTCCTATATGTAATTTAATTCATATCACATTTCAATTAATTAAGACAACATTTAAGCAAAAAAAAAAAAAAACAACAAATAAAAAGCGGAGTTTTCCCTAAAACAAAAAGAAAAATAAGAAATCTGGAATCAAACAGCACTTTGTAAGGATTAAATTGCCATACATAAATAACAAAAGCAAATATGGCATACATCTGTCCAGTAATTCTTCTTTGTGAAGGTAAATAAACTAACTAACTCATTTTACGGTTTGATTAGGGTAGGCATTATGCAAATGATGGGGTACTTAAACGAAAGTAATGCCTTTCAGTCTTATTTTCAGGTCTTGAGGAGACGAGAGTGTTAATGACACATTCTTGTCAACCGTAACTTTGCTTTATTGAACGATTAACGTTTCTCGGTTTGTCTCTCCTTGTTTCTTTCCTCTTTTTTCTGGTTTCATCCAGGCGAGGCGAGGTTCGTTCACAGATAAGACCTCTTTTTTAATCTCACGTTACGGGGTGCTGATGGCGGTCGTGGAATGAGATATTTCGGAATAATGAGCGTGGGTGGGCGCGCCACCGGATAAACTGTATTTATGAGACTTGCCTACCTAGCGGCTCTCGCTTTCTCTTCACTCCGAGTAAAATCCTTCCCGATCCTAGCAGTGCAAATGAAACGAAAACTGGAACCATCTAGCTAACGGGTGTCTTCAGTTAATAATATTGTTACATTTTGTTGCACTAATTTTCAAAAAAATTTGTCTTACGTTTTTAAAAAGAATTCCTCTTCCCCCCCTGTTTTGAAGAAAGTACATCTTTTTATCTTTTTTTGCCATAAATTCAAACTGAATTAATAGAATCCAACAATAGAATCTAACTATTTATTGGTTGGTAATTAGTTTTTTTTTTCGAAGTATTTTGTCGTCCCGAAATCTGGTATTACTAGTGCAATATTTTAAATAAATCTGACTAATCGTCCAGAATTTTTGAGCCCATCTTCTTTTCAACTCCCTCGATTTTTTGGGACCTGAAAGAGCCTGTTTTTAGAAATTCAGTTTTTAATACAAAATGTAACTATTCCATTTTTGGTTCAAAATCGATTTTTTTAGTAAGAAGTTCCAATATTTAGCTAAAACTCGTTTTTCTTGTAGGAAAATAATCTTCTGGGTGAAAAATTTATCTTTTTGTTAAAATAATACATTTCTTTGTTCAAAAATAGAACTATTTTATCGAAAATTTGCTTTTTTTGGTGAAAATTAATTTTCAAGTGGAAATTTAACCATTCTATTTTTGATATGTAATTTATCTTTGTATTTGAAAATTAATTTATTTGTTTGAAAATACATGTATCTTGTTGAAAATTCATCTTTTAGGTAGAAACTTAATCTTTTTGATTTACAATTCATGTTTTTATTGGATAACTCATTGTTTGTCGAAAATTTAACTATTTTCTTCAAAAATTTCTTCTTTTTTCAACGAAAATTATTTTTTTAACTGTAAATTTAACTATTCTATTTTTTAATGACAATTCATCTATTTGTTGAAAACTTGATAGCTTTATTAAAAAGTTATAAATATATTTTCTGCAATTTCGCCTTTTTTGGTAGAAAATTAATTTTCTTAGTCGAAAACTCATCTTTTAAGCTGAACATTCAACTATTTGATGGGAAGTTCAATTTTTTTTTTAAAATTCATCATTTTGATTGGAGAATCATTTCTTTCGTTGGAATTTTTTTTAACCATTAATTTTTTGACTAAAAATTTATCTTTTCATTTGAATATTCAATTATTTGATAGAAAGTGCGTCTTTTTAATTGAAATCAATTTTTTTTTGGTTGGAGCTAAATCCATTTTTTTCGCAAGTTAATTTCTTTCATTAAAAAATTAACTGTTTTGTTGAAAAATCGTGTTTTAAAATAAAAATTAATTTTTGAACTGAAAATTTAACTATCTCGTTTTCGTTTAAAAATTAATCTTTTTTTTTTGAAAGTTAAGTAACATTTTCTTTAAGTTCTTTGTTTTTGGCTAAAAGTCATCCTTTTTCATTGAAAACTCAACTTTTTTGTAAAAATCCATGTTTTTAGGTTGAAAATTTAACTAATTAAGGAAAAAAGTCTATTTGCTTAGAAGTAATTTTTTTATTGTAAAAAACACATATTTTTGACCCCACATTTCACTGTTTTGTAGGAAATTAAAATTTTTTCTCTCTCTTCATAGTTTAAAAATTAAAAAATTTCTTTCTTTGATAGAATTGTCATTTTTTTCGGTTGGAAAATTAAATGTTTTTTTGAAAGTTGAAGTGGGTAAAGATTTATTTCTTTGGTGGCTGATTGACTTTTTTTGAAAATTTTACTATTTGGTTCAATAAGTTTTTTGTTTAAAAAAATTGTTTAATGGAAATATAACTATTACTTTTTTTATTTCAAATTAATATTTTAAAATTAACAGCAAATGTGTTTGGTTGAAATTGCAACTGTTTTCTACAGTGTTCGACTTTTTAGTTTTATAATTGAACTAATTTGGTAAACAAGTCAACTTTTTACTTACCAATTAACTTTTTTCTTTGTTTGAAAATCCCAATTGGTTGAACTACTTCCTTAAAATTTTTTTTTTTAGTAAAGATTTACTTTTTTTCAATTGTATTATTTGCTTGAAGATTCTTTTTTTGTTTTGATAACAATTTTTTAACTGGAAATATAACTATTCCATTTTTTCTTTAAAATTTATATTTTGTATTGAAAATATATTTTTTTAACAATCCAACTATTTGGTTAAAATTAACTTTTTGTGAAAAATTCATACTGTCGTGCTGAAAATGTAACTGTTTTCGAGAGTACTCGACTTTTAATTTTGAAAATTTAAAAACTATTTTTTTCTCTCTTTTTTGACTAAAAAAGTATTTTTAGTTCAAAATTGAATTATTTTGTTGCAAATTCAATTATTTCTTAATAAAAAATTTATTCAAATCGATTGTAAATTCATCTTTTTTCAGAAATCTCATCTTTCTTAGATGAAAATTCAACATTTTGGTTGGAAATGCGACTTTTTTTGGTTGAAGTTTGATCTCCTTTGTTTAAAAATTCGATCATAAAATTGAAAACTAAACTATATTTTCGAATATTTTTCTCTTTTGCTTAAGAGTTCAACTATGTGGTTGAAGGTGAAACTTTCTGATTGAAAATTAACTTTTTGTTTTTAAAATTTGACTATTTGGTTAAATATTTACTTTTTTACTTCAAACGTCACTTTTTTCTAGAAAATTAGAAATTTTATCTAGAAACCTCAACTTTGTTACTGAAAATTCATCTCTTTTTGTAGAAAATAAACTAAGGCCAAATTATGTCATTAATTTTTTATTACAAAATTGGCTGACTCAATAGTGATTTTACTACTGTCTTATAATAACCTAATCACAAAAGAGACACCTATTGTCTTAATTAAAAAAGTTAAAAAAATTCAATTTTCAGTTAATTAAAGGTAGAATTTCATGAGATAAAAAGATTTGTTTTTTATCGCTTCTACTGGAGTTTCGAGTACCCTATATGTTCGAATACATCGCATCAATACGTTGCCCGACCAATCAGGCTGATTGCGATTGAGCGGCTCGTGGAAATTTATATTGGTTTTTGGCAAATTGCTTCGCCCGCGGGAGGCTCGGTATCCAAAGCGAATACCTTTCAATTGCTTTTTAATGAATTCACTAAAAAATATAATAGATGGAAATAAAATCCGAGCGAATCGAACACTCTTTCGGTGTTTAAACTGTGGCCTGACCCTTTCGGCAATGCACACAACATGCTTTTAGAACTTTAAAGGCGACTCTTATATCTAAAATTACTGAATACTTTTAGTCGACCAAACTTTGCTTTGCTTCGCATTACTCAGAGAAAGAGAGAAAAAATTTCTAGAATTTATTTGTTCATGAGAAATAATTATTATAAGTAAAAAATTAAAGTTTTGTATAGCTATTTATTTATTTTTTTAAATTTTGTAAATAAGGTTTTATAAATATAATTTTGCTCAGATTCTCCAGAAAATTGAAGACGATTGATTAGGATTTCGAATTTCGGACTTTTTCCAGAAGTTGAAAAATATATTTTATCAATGTTTAGAAACTTTTTAAAGTTTCAAGATATTTTTAATCTCTTCCAAATTTCTATAATTCCTAATTTTCTTAAACTGGTTTAAATTATCTTTAAAAATTCGAAAAGATATTTGAAATGCTTAAAAAGCTTCAAAATTTTCAAAAAGTCACATTATTTTAAATAAAAGAAGTTGAATTCATCTAAAAGTTAGGAGTTCTCAACAAAATAGTTTAATCTTCAAGCGGAATAAATTAAATTTTAAACAATAATAATAATTGTTTTAGCGATGGACTAGACTTTTGATCAAAGCAGTTTCACTTTTTAACCTGCAAATATGAATTGTCCACCAAAAAATTAATTTTTAAACAAAACTGATGAATAGTCAACGAAAAATGTGATGAATAAATAATATTTCACGAAAAAAAATTAATATTGAATCAAAACCTGCTGAATTCATCTAAACCAGATGAACTTTCAATGAAAGAGTTTTTTGTTATTGTTGAAAAATGAAATTTTTTTTGGTAGAAAATTAAAATTTTACAATTTCGTTTTTTTTTGTTGAAAATTAAATTTTTTAACTGAAAAATTAATAATAATTTAATATTTGGTTAATGATCTAAACTTTTTATGGATAATTCAACTATTTAGTTTGAAATTCATTCATTGATTTAGAAATTAAATTATTTGATTGAAAATTTCTATTTCATTTTAAGTCAAAAATAGTTGAATTTATCTAAACAAATTTGAATTTCTTAAAAATAATTATATTTTCAAGCAAAAATATTTTAACTAAAATGATGAATATTTGACATAAAAACTAAATTTTTAAAGAAGCAGTTCAAATTTAACTATGTAGTTTAATTCTCAACTAAAAAAATATGAATTACTCACAAAAAATTTAATAGTTGATATTTCAACTAAAAAATATTGTTATTTTAAGTTAATAAGGAGCTGGATTCATCTAAAAAGAAGAATTTTCAACAAAAAATTTGAATCTCCAAATAAAACAGGTTAATTTTAAAACAAATAGTTAAATATTACACCAAAAAAATTAAGGTTCTACCAAACGATTAGAATTTTTTAAAAAAGAAGACGCATTTTCAACAAAATAAATTTCTGCAAAATCAGATTTTTCAGTTGAAAAAATTCAACTACATTATAATCTGAGAAAAAATAATTTTTAATACAAAAAAACTTTTTTGACTGTTTATTTGATACTTCATTTGTTTTTTAGGTTGTATTAAATAGCTGAGACTAGTGATCCCAAAAATTGGCACTTTCTTTAGATTTTAGACACTTTCTTCCTTAAAAAAAATATCACTGGAGACCTAAGCGCAACAGAATAGTTTAGAAAATTTTCGAGTTCGACTTAAGATGCAATTTCAAAATTTTCAATGATGGCTCATAAATAGCTATAGATTCTTTGGAAGTTATTTCAGAGTTTCATATTCCTAGCAGGGACCCTTATAATTTTTTTAGGGCATCAGTCCATCCAGTGTACTATTTCCCCGGGATGGTATGTAAGGGGAAGTGAGGGGTCAGGATGTAGGGGAAGGATAGTGAAGAGTGTTCAGAGTTAGTAGGAGAAGTAGGGAGGGGAAGTGAAAGGGAAAGTTAATGGTAAAATATTAGGGAAAGTAGGAGGAGGAAGGGAGGGGAGGGAAAGCAAGGAGAAATAGGGAAGTATATCTTGGGGGAAGGGGTGGGATGGTAGGAAAGTGAGAGGGCAGAATTATGGAAGGATGTGGAAGTAATGGATATAGTTGTAGGGAAAGGGTTAGTAGGGAGGAAATGTAAAGGCAGTGATAGTAAGGAAAGTGGTGACGACGGAGATTTTAAAGACTCAATTAAAATTTAATATAATAAGAAAAGGAAATCTAATTTCTCAAAACGTGTTTAAATTTTAAATTCTGGTACCGGCTGTTCTCTTTTTCTTTGCTTTCTTAATTATTGTAAAGGAAGTGAAGAGAGTGAAAGTTTCAAAAGGGAATTAAGTGTGAGTTGAGAAATTGTAATAGGGGAGTAGTGCTAGGGAGAGAAAGTGGGAGATAGTTAAAGTTAGGAAGGGAGAATGGATGTTGGGGAAGTGTAATGCGGGTTTGATGGAGAAAGGAAGTAGATCTAGAGAATGGAAATAGGGAAAGTGTGTGTGAGAGCTGAAGTGGAGGGAAGAAGGAAAGTAAGGGACGGGGAAGTGAAGGAGTGGCAAAAGATAGTAGGGCGTGAAGGTTGAGAGGGAGAGGAAGGAGAGGGAGCTTAGACGGGGAGAAGGAAGGATTTTTCAGGGAAGTGTAAGTGGGAGAAGGAAGATAGGTGAGGGGTGTGGAGGGGAGAGAAGGGGTATTGGCCTATAAATGACTACAGCTTCTGCTAAATCTATTTGTTCCTATCTGGTAATTCTACATGCACGCAGCTATTATTTTTCTTCTCTTTGTTTAAATAATTCCGATGATGTTCGTTCATCTGGTACTCATAGATCGCGAAAATTGAGGGGAAGTCCGGTGGGTCGTAAACTATAGCTCGAAATGGCCTCGACTGACTTTATCAGAGGCACTTTAAAACGGTGTGGTGTAAGGCTTCGGAGAATCGTCTCCAGGGAGCGATGCCTCAGGCTTAGTTTAAAGTATTTCGCCTCGTTGTCGATAAGCTCAACACTTCTGTCGTGAAAGTTGACAGGTTTTGTAATGGTCGTAGAAGAAAAGGGAGATGGGAGCTATCTATTCCTGAATAAAAGTAGTATAAGTTGCAACCCTTGAGAAATAAACTCAGAATGCTTTGTGAGATAAGAGAAATAAAGACTGATATTTTCTTAACATTCAAGGATTAAAATTAATTTTAGTCTAAATCAGTTCATTTGAAAATGTATTTCTTTGTTTGAAGGTCGAACTATTTTGTTAATTATGGTTTTTTTTTGTTTGTAAATTACTTTTTTATGGAAAATTTAACGATTTGGTTGAAAATTGATATTTTTTAGTTAAATATCTATGATTGAATGTAATCAACAATTAGGTAAGAAAAGCACTTCGTTCTTCTTGAAAAAAATTCAAAGTTTTATTAATGTTCTTGAGCAACAAAAGATTATTCTCACTCTTAAGTCTGTAATATGTATAAATCCCTTTCATAGAAAAAGTTTGTCTGATAAGTTTGTTAAAGATTAACCATTTTAGTTGAAAATTAATTTCATTTCTTGAAAACTCAACTACTATTTAATTTGGTAGAAAATCAATCTTTTTGCTACAAAATTCATCTTTTGGATTGAAAATTGAACTATTTGTTTAAAAAATAGTTTTTTTCAATTAATTTTTTTAATTGACAATTTATGTATCTAATTTTTGGTTAAGAATTTATCTTTTCATATGAATCTTAAAATATTTGGCTACAAATTTATGTATCTGTTTAACTATTCATCTTTTTGTTAGAAAATTACTCTTCTCAGTTTAAAGTTCACTTTTCTGTTGAATAATTTTTCGACGAAAACTACTTGCTTAACTGGATATATAACTTTTCTATTTTTGGTTGGAAATCTATCTTTTCAGTTTAAAGTTTTTTTTGTAGAAAGTTGATCTTCCTAGTCAAAAATAATCTCCCGCCCTGCTCCTCATAAAAAACAGTAAGATTTGACTAAACCTGTTCCCCCTAAATCTTTTTACGTAATTTCTTAATGACCTCTTGCAAGAATCAATACAAGTAGAAATTGCCGCAATAGCCAGACACAACTTTGAAGAAAATTTCAAGCTATTTTTATGAATCTCCAGATTCTTTTATATTAAGTCTGCTTTATTATAAAAATAGGTTTTAAGATCAAAATAATTTAAATTTAAAACCAAATCCTGTCTAAAATTAACCAAAGGATTTATAATTTTATTTATTTCATGTTATTTTAATTTTCTATAACTCACATAAACAAGCAATACAAACGTGAGGGATATACGAAATAAAATCATTTGCACAAAACAGATTGCAAATTCTAAAAACACACACTAAACGATTTTTCTTATTCTGCCGTCCCATGAATAAATAACCTTACCATTTAGAAAGCTATTTGAAATTGTTTTTTTTTTCTTTTCAGTCGCCTTTTTTTTGCTTACCACCTTCTCGCTTAATCCTCGCGAATCAAAGGACTCGACGTTCGTGGTTGAACCGACCACATATTTAATTTCGTTGGGCGACACGAGTGGGCGTGTGTACATCTGTCAATGCGGTGCGAAGCCTTGCAATTGGGGGCTGCTTGAGTTATTGGAGGTTGTCAGCCCTGGCCTTCGGTGCCATAAACACGTGCTTCGATTTCGAGGTAAATCTACCCTCAGCAAAGTTAACCCCTCGAAGCATTGGTGAACCGTCCTTTAAAAGAATTTAAAAAAAAGAAAAACATTACTGCCTCTGAGTAATTGGGGACAAAAATAAAGCTCAGGATTCTCCTGTTTTTAGAACTCCACCAATTCCCTTTCATATCCATGTGTGCAAGAAAGCGATAAAATAATTAGTGCTCTGTGCCTCAAATGGTATCAGAATAAAAAAATTTAAACTGCTGATGAATTCACCTTTTACCCCTTTTACCCCTGCTTCCCTCCTCCATCTCCCTAACTAACCCACCCTTTACTACCCTCTTCACTGTCCTTCACTGCTTCTCCCTTCTCAACTTCCTTCTTCTCATTTTTTCTGCTACCACTCTTTTCCCCAACCATACCTTCTTTCCCATTTCACATTTCTGTTCTCTCGCTTCCTCTCTCTTACTCATCCTCACTTCGCTGCTAACACTCTTAACTCTGTCCGCCCCGCTACTCATCCTTACTTCTTACTACACACATCACTTCCCCTCTCGTATAATTTACTATTCGACACTTACCACTCTCTTTATTTTCTTCTTCTCACTTCTCTACTTCCCCTCCTATCCCTTGTCCTAATTACTCTCATGGTCCACCCCTTACTTTCTCTTTCTGTTTCTTTCCTTTCCAAACTTCTTCTTTGTCTACGTCTTATCTTTTTATCTTATACCTACTATTCCACCCCTTGCTACCCTCTTTACTTTGTTACTTCTATCTCCTCTACTTCTTCTACTTCTCCTTTCCTCACTTCGCCACCTTTTCCTGACATAACAACCCCTCACTACCTCTTTCACTTTATTTATTTTTCCAAGTTCTTTTTCTCTTCTCTTTCTCTTCTAATAATTTTTTTGCTACTTCCCCTTCTTACTCAACCTTGCTTTCTTCCACATCCCACACTTTGCTTCCCTCTCTTTTTCTCACCTAGTCATCTTACCTCTTCTTCTTCCTCTCTGCTAACTTGGCCTACTTTCACTAATATCCCTCCCCTTACTTCGAGTTATTTCCATCTCTAGAAAAAAGTACAACGAACGGATGACTAGCCAACCAAATTTTTTTTAACTTTTTGAAACTTTTTTTAGCGATGCAAAAATTTTGATACTACTTTGAAAAAATGACAATATTGCTCCTATTTTTTTTAATTGATCGCTAATATCTACATTCATACTTTGCCTTCAAATATTTTTTCATATCACTTATTTAAATCTGCTAAAATAACATATTCGCGAATTGCAATATAGAAATTCCCAAAAATTGCAAAAGTTTTTAAAAATGTTGAAAATATCTACAGTTCTTGAATTGTTTTAAAAGATACCAAATTTATTTCAGGGATATGAAAAGATTTTATAGGTTTTCGAAAATATTAGAGTATTTTAAAAAACTCTAAAAGATTTCGGAAAATTTTAAAAGATTAAAAATATTTCACTAGAATCAAAGATATGAAAGGGCTTTAAGATATAAACATTTTTAAGGAATTTTAAAAATCTCAAAAGATTTTGAAGGAATCTTATTTAAATTTTTAATTGAAATATTCACATTATGAAACAAAATTTATTTTAAATTTTTAAAATAAAATAAATTTTTTTAATTAAAAAAAGCACATCGGGAAAATTACACCGTTTTTAAAGGAGTTTTGAAAGATATTAGAGATTTCAAGATGTTTCACGAGATTTTACTCAATTTTTGTCGAATTGTCGGGAATTTAAGAAGAATTGTAGGAATCTCTAGAAAACTTTAGCGAATAATTAGATTTAAATTACAAAGCACTTTACGAATTTTTAAGTCCTTCAGAGATCTCAAGAAATTTATAGAATTTCAAAAGAAATTGTGACATTTTAATGGATTTCGAAGATTTTGGAAAGATTTACGAGTTTTGCAGGAATTTTTAAAGAATCTTAACAGTTTTCCAGAACGCTTTAAAGGTTTTTACAGATTTAAAAACATTTAGGGAATTTTTAAGGATGCAAAAGGATTTAGCTCAATTTTAAAGAAGATGCATTGGGGTGGTCCAAAAGAAGGTTTTATTTTTTTTAGAGTAAGAATGCATCAATTAGATTTTTGACAGAATTGAAAAAGAACATTTAGGTATATGTCAAGCCTATTTTTGCAAAAAACTGCTTATTTTACATTAGCATACATGCATTATAGTTTTTTTTATTCCAAAGTACATAATTCTTTAATGGTGCCAATTATAAGAATGAGCAATTTTTTGTAAAGATGGGCTTGTCAGACCCTTAAATATGATTATTTTTTTGAATCCTTCTAAAATTAAAGGGACATTTGGATACAAAAAAGAAAAATTTGTAGTGAAGTCATTTTAGAAAAAAATATGTCGCTATTTTGGATTTCTCAAATTAGTCCGAGGCCTGTGAGGGTTTCTGCCCGAAGTAGAAATTCTAAAAATGAAAATACTTTCTGTTCATATTGTTTTGACCATATCACAACAATTTTAATTTATGTTTTCACCTTTAAAACTTGTTAATTTTCTATATATTTGTTAATCGAAATTTCCTAATAAGAAATTTTAATTCGAAAGTTATATGTGGAAATAAGCAAATTTAAATGTTAAATGGTTCTTTATTCACAAAGGCAAAAATTCTGTTCTCAACTTATTGATTCAATATTTAAATTTGACATTAGGGTGGTACTGATGACCCCTTAATAATATTGACTAAGGTAATAAGATAATAGTAATAACAAATTTTATTATCTTGGAAGCTTAATCTCTGAAATCCAAAAAAAACTCTATTCTAAATGAAAAAATAAATGTGGACGAACCTGTAACGATTCATAATCCAACAACGGTAAATTCTAATTTAACAAAAATCAAAATCACTTACCTAGCACTAAAATTAAATCAATCATTAATTAATTAAATTAATTAAAAATTCTCCGTTTTCGATGTGACTATTTTCTCTTTACGTAAAGCTGACACTGCTGCTACCCATGTTGCCCATGGTAGTAGGACTATCTAGCGATTCTCGTTACACCCACATAAAAATAGTTCCTAAAGCGGTTAAATAATATTTGGAATGCTGCAATTCTTTTCTATTCAAATAATTAACTAAATATTTATAACTTACCCAAAGATCAAAGAGTGAAAACTTAACTTAAGTTCTTTGCGGGAGAAGGAACGAACCTGCTCCCTCATTTTTTTGACCAGCGAGCGTGAGGCTCGCGAAGGCGCGAAGGAGGCTTTGCGCCTTTTCCTTACGGCAATTTACTTATTTACCAATCAGTAATTAAAAAGCCGCGTACTCGCTTCTGACGGTAAGGGTTCGCTGATGTGAACCGCTGAGGTCGCCAGAGTGGCTCTAATTAATTAACACCTAGTCGACCTAGCTCCACACTAATTAGTGGCTCCGCACGTAATTAGAGTTTCTACATGAGCTATTATTTCGCAAACGATTTAAATAATATGAATCTCGATTCCAAATACCTATTGCATGAATTGGTGAGTACATTCTGCTCCCTTTTTCAAAAACTCCTATAGATTGTGTACACTATGCTGCATTCGTCTTTCATTTGGAGGTTTTTCTGTTTCGTTCTTGCTGACTGCGAGCTTGACCTGCGTCATCGAATCGGCACCGATTTTTCTGGGCACACTCGAGCAAGCTAAAAGCCGTTGATAATTATTGTCGCCCAATTAGCGGCGGTTACGAGAATTGAAGGCGAGAGGGTTGATTTTTTCGAGAAATCAGCGATTTTGCGCCTTTCAACTCTCGAGACCTTGCATTGAAGCGGGTGTATGGGCGGGGCAAAAAGGGTAAACACTTGTAGATTTGGCGCACGTTGCCAGCGAATGACCGAATAATTGGTGAGTTTCGCGAATTGAGTTGGTAGCTTTGCTGCCGACCCTGTGAACCCTCGCTAGGTATTTCTTCTGTCGCACACTGCTCTCTGAAACGGTGTTGCAGCAATGAGCAAAGCATCATCGCACCAGACTTGCCAGGCTGCTGACCTATCCTGGTCGTCCTGTGCTATCCCTGAATGTTGGCATGATTGGCGCTTCGTGCAACGAACAGGACGCGACCGGAATTTATGATTTCGAACCGACAACAGCACCACTCTGATTAATACTTTAGAACGTTTGGGTGCCATATTTTTTCTTTACCTGATGCATATTAATAACAGACCAAAATATTTGTTACATTTTTAAAAATGTAGAAGATACGTTATTGTAGACCGAGATCATTGTCATTCATGAAAGCATACTGAGGGCCAGCGCATCCAAACTGTAATATAAATTGTTTGTTGAAACTGAAACAATTACTTTTTGATAATAAATTTTTCCCAACATAATATTTCCTGGACGCAATCTGAATTTCTCTATTCTGAAACATATATGTATGAAATAAAATGATCCATACCTAGAACGAGATCAATTATCGAGGTTTTAAAAGAGCACTAAACGGATTAATATTTAAGAACACTTGGATATAGTGTTTTTGCTTTACCTCATGCATATCGATGACCGATTAAAATATTTTCCAAACATCTTAAAGTTAGTATATTGAAATGATCATTGCCATTTGTCAGAATAAATGAAAGACGAGCACATCTAGACAGTAATCTAGGTTTCTTGCTAAAACTCTAGCAAAGACTTTCTGCAGGTGAATTCTTATGCTAACGGTATTTTCTGAATGGAATTTGACTGCCTCTATTTTGAAGCATATATTTATAAAATAAAATAATTGTTGAGTCGAACGGGATCAATTAATGAAGTCCTAACGATAGCACCAACCTGTATAATAGTTTAGAACGTTTTGGTGCTATAATTTTGCTCTACCTGATGCAAATCGATGATAGAAAATAATATTTGTCCCATTTTATAAAATTTTGAGGTAACGATATTAAACCCTCGAATCATTGTCATTTGTGGGAACATACATAGGACCAGTGAATCCATATTGTTATCATAAGATTTTGATCAATCTTTAGCAAAGACATTTTGCTGATAATTTTTCATCTGAACAATATTTCTTAGATTTAATCTAACTCTCTCTATTCTGAAGCATATGCATGTATATAATAAAATAATTTATAAGTAGAATGGCGATTAATTATTAAGGTCCGAACTACAGTACCATTAATAATATTTTTAAACATTTAAGAGCCAAGTTTTTACTCTGTCTGATTCACATTAATAATGGACCCAAACATTTGCCCAAATTAAAAAAATTTATATTTCACGATATAAGATCACTCTCATTTGTGGATACATGCTGAGGACCATCCCATTCAAACAGCAATCTAAATTTTTTTCTGAAACTCTAATAAAGTCTGTTTGCTGATGAATTTGTATCAAAACAAAATTTACTGGATGGAATCTGACTTCCTCTATTATGCAGCATATGTATATCTACGATACAGAATAGTTCATAGGTAGAACGGGGATCAATTATCGAGGTCCGAATAGAGACTAATCTGCCTAATCTCACAGGAGGGCAGTCAGCGAAGCGAACAATCATCGCGTTGATCGCATACGCCGCGCAATTACCGGGTGCGGTTAATAAGGAGATCACGAAGGGTGGTTGGTTGAGGATCTGTGTGGAATTAGAGTGCAGGAGGATGGATGTTGGTTGGCTGGCTGGATCGGGTTGGTTTCGATTGGACTGGGTTTGGCGAGTTGAGATGATCGCGACTCAAGCGACAGCAGCATTCACTAGGTTCCTCTAATCGGCTTACAAATTGCTAATCACCAACCAGAGGGAGAATATCGGCTACTAGATACGACTCACAACTCACATATTCTCCACTTGGTCCACCATCCACACCTTATTTCTTCCCTAAGTTCCATCACGTGTAAGAATTGCTCATTACTGCTCTTTCTACCATCTCACACTCATACACCTACATATTTACCCTACCACTTACTTAGGTCTAGCAAAGCAGAGGACCTCGTTAAGCCAGAAGATGCAGGGAGATGTTAAGAGAACATCTCTGAAGATTATCATTTGTGTCATTCCATGAGACAAGGTAGCATTTTGCCGGCCGTGGTTTAGCAGATAGTTGCGTTTTTGTGAACAAAGGTCAAAACTATCAATTATGGAATTTTTATGGAAAAACATACTTCATTTTATTCTCTATCTGATGAAATTATTCTTATGTCGTTGGAGTGGCAGAAAGATTTTTTTATTTTTTCAGCAAACTGCGTGTTAGAATGATCTGATTCTCAAGATCAACGGCCAATCATACATTTTCATGAGAGGCATCTGTAACGAGGGTTCATGAGTACCAACGTGATGTCATCTTTGAAATATGTGATATCAAAAAGTTAAGAACAGAATTTTCGCCTTTGTTATTAAAGAATCATTTACAATGCAGATTTTCTATTCAACCAACTCTCAAATCCATGTCCTGAATCTAGACTCAAAAAACCATTTACTTGAATCAACATAATTTATATTTGTTTAAGTATAGAATAAGGTTATTGTATGTACAATAAAATATATGATTGACTAAAACAAATTTTTTTGGTTGCTTCAAGAAAATCTTTGGTGGGTGAAGTATTTGGTTAATTCAACAATCAAATTTTTAGGGTAAATTAAATATTTGGTTGAAACCAGCAAACATTCATTTTATTTCAAATTAAATTATTTAGTTGAAAATTCATTTTTTCCTTAGTTAGAAATTTAGTCTTCTTGTCTGGGAACTTAATCAGTTCGATGAAAATTATTATTTTTTAACATTAATTTTTGAATTGAAGATTTAACTATTAAATTTTTGGTTAAAAATTCAGAATTTTTAGTTGAAAATTTAACTATGTAGCTGAAAATTTAACTACTTGATTGAAAATTCATGTTTTAGTTTTTTTGGTCAAACATTAATTTTTTAATTGGAAATTTATCTAGTGTGAATTTCGGATTGAAGACGTATATGATTTAGTGGAGAATTCAATTATTTGTTTGAAAATTACAGCTTCGTTAAGAACTTAATTTTGTTTGCCGCAAACTCATCTCTTTTGTTGGAAATTCGTTGTTTGCTTGGTTAAAAATTATTTATTTATTTTTGACTGAAAATAACATATAGCATCCTTTATAACTTGAACTCTAATAGAAACCTAAGGAAACACGAAAGGGTTCCTTTGGAGAATACTCGAATAGAGCAACATGAAGGCGCATTCACAAGCCAATCATTTGCAAACTGGGGTTGGTAAGTTGATTGGATATGAATACGCCTTTATGTTTCATAGTTTTCTATATATCCTGCAAATGACATTTATCAATTCATTACATCTATTCTAATTCCAATAATACTTTGCACTTTTATTCTCTGCTTTAAATTATGTCTGTCATCCTAGTGGCCCAAATAACGTTCTAAAAACGTACAATATTCCAAAGACGTTTTTACACCTTATTTGGAACATTGGGCGTTTTCTGGCCTGACTCGGAACGTTTTTTGGATTTCTAAAAACGTCTTTTAAACCTCACGTCCTAAAAAAGTCTTTAAATTTCGAACCCACTGAGATAGTTCCATTCCATGTCGAACCGTGTTCCTTAAGGTCAAATTTGTTTGCGTGTAACATCTTGCGTTTTGAATACCTTCAAACAAATCGAAACATGAGTATAAAGTTGTGACGCTACCGCAGACGTGCGGTCTCACACACAGCCCGTGCGGTATGTGAGACCGCACGGGCATGCGTAAATGTTAAAAGAACAAAAATCGGATTCTAGTCAACAGACATCTTCATGTGGAAACTGCAAACCACCCAATTAGAAAAAACTTGCCCTGCAAAGTTGACAAGATCAAAAACACCTCCCTATAGTTTTAGGGTGACGATGTGTCACTTAAGGATCCGTTCTACTATCCCCGTCTAATACTTTAGCATTATATTCATCTAGTGTGTGATAATCGTTATTCAAATTGAGGATGGGGACAATTTGTGGTGCTCCCAAAACGCCAGGACATGGTACCTAGCTTTTGTTACCGACGGAATCGAATTCGGTCCCCAGAACAGAGCCGTACGTACGAAACGTCGTACTGTCAAGGCAGTTGACACGTCGTACCTCCCCCAGGCCATTATTTAGCCAACACCAGCGTGCAGGGGGTGTACTTGGGGTGTGTTTCTCGAGAGGACCATGAAATGAAATGTCCGTAAATATATGCGCGGTGTGTGATTGACACCTACATGAACGACTCAGGCTTCGTATCACACACCAACTCCATTTACCATAATGCTCTCTCTGTTTTATATGATTGCAGGGACCATCGACACCCCATAAGGAAGTCGAAACTGAAAACCGTCAGACAACAGTTCATGTGCTTCTTTCTGTGTAAGTTTTCTTCATTCACATTCACCTTTTAAGATCGAATTTAAATCGCGTTCATATCTACCATTTTGTACATCAAAATCAAAACCTTGATTTACGACCAATGTTGGGGGTGGCCTGCAAGTAGCTATATCTTTAAATCCAAGGAACCCAAACTTAAACAGTCAGGGCCGTCTGAACCATTTCTGTTGGGGGTTTTTCCGCAGTAAACTAATATTTGTTTAATTTCGTCAGTTTTGATCATAGCAGTCTCTAAAACCATATTATCACTTGTTTTTGACGACTTTTTTTTCTGGTATTCATAATTTTTTACTTTATTTTTCCAATCAGCTTCGCTAGCTCAATGTTTTCACTTGGCCTGCAAACTCAGATTTTTCTTTGAAGGACAAAGGCTGTCTCTTCTTTTCCTCCCAGGTTTAAAAAAAAAATCGTAATACAACCGAAAAACAACCGAAAAGCAATCGAATTTGAGACACCTCGCTGAACACTAAAAACAAACAGTTGCGTTCGTGATAACCTTCCCTCTACCCCACGAACTGAAAAACTGCAGGGGCCGACAGTTCTAGGACGGCCTAAACCGAGGGGCCCTAAACTGCGGGTCTGGTGTATCTGCATATTTAGCCATAGAATACCAATAAAAAATTAGATTTAGAATTCTCCCTTAGAACCCTGTATTATAGCATAAAAAAGACCCGTAGTAGAAAAAATTAATTCATTTCTGCACGAATTATTTCCTACACGTCTAAATCCATTTTCGGAAGGTTATACATTTTTAAGCCGTCATCTTCTGTACAATTGTAACTTTACCATCATTCAATTGAAATCAAAGCCTTATAATTGCTTAGTTTAAGACGGGAGGGCAGGGTCTTGTTAGTAAAAAGGGTCAAGCTGAAGGTACTCAAGAAATGCGGTTGCGAACAAACGTTTGCTGAATTGTTTTTAGAATTTCTATTCACAAAAGGGGAATGCTTCTGACGGCAGTCAGTTGCAAAATGTAATGGAACTCAAATTTGAAATTGTCTTAAATGGATTGCCTTTCAGTTTCAAAGATAAGGGTGAATTCACAATAACATTTGTCTATTGTCAATGCAGAACAAATGCTTATTATTCAAATAACTCCAAAGTTGAAAAATATTTGTGACAAATATTTAAAAAAAAAATAATAATTGCGAACTTCTAAGCCTGAAATGTTTTCAAACCAGGTGGTCAAATGGAGTGAATTTTAACGGAAATAAGAGAATAATTCGGGAACATTCTTTTAACTAAACCTAATATAGATGTCAAATTCTTAAGAATTCAACTGTACAAATTGTTGAATTTTAAACGTTTTTACATAAAAAACAGTTCAATTTAAGAAAAAAATGAAATTTTCAACATGGTTGAATTATTATCCTAAAAAGGTGAATTTTCAACCATTATTGCTAAACAAAAGAAATCAATTGGTATACAAAAATAAAGTAAACTTTCAATTACATAAATTTATTTATAACGATAAAAACGATTTTTTCCCACAAATTAGTTGAAGTTGCAAAATGTATTTAAATTTGATACCAGAAGAAACGTCTTCTTAACAAAATAGTCAAATTTCCGACAATATAATTAAACTTTCGATTAAAAAAGATGAACTCTAAAACAAAAATGTAATAGTAAAAATTTTCAATTGAAAAGAATGAACTTTTAAGAAAAAAAGATAAATTTTCTATCAAAGGATGAATGTTGAATTCAAAAGGACGGATTTACGATGGAAAAAGACAAATATTTAACAAAAAAGTTGAAGTTTTAAATGAAAAGATGACTTCAAAACCAGAAATATTATACTAGAGTATTCAATTTAAAAAAATCATATTTCAAACAAACAAACAAATTAGTCTTCTGTAAAAAGATGAATGGAAAAAGACAATTTTCCTGTCCAAAAAGATGGACGCTAAAAAAAACAGCTTATTTTTAAACAAAAGAATTACATTCTTAACCAAATATTAGATTTTTTGAAGAAAAGAGCTGAATTCCTAAACCAAAATATAATAGTAGACTTTTAGATTAACACGAAAAAAAGGCATTCTTAACTAAAAATATAATAGAAGACCATTTAATTAAAAATAATAAAATTTCAAACAAAAACTCGTAAATTTTAAACAAAATAATTATCTTCTTAACCAAAAGAGAATATTTACAAAGAAGAAATATAATAGCAGACTTTTTAATTTTTAAAGATTAACTTTAATCGAAAAACGTAGGACCGTAGCAGGATAAGCATGGTCTGGGTGCCCCCGCTCGAATGAGTTTGAAACTGCAGGTATAAGCGACTCCCCATATGTGATAAATTCACCTCAAGTCTTAATTTGAAAAAGATTTTGTTACAAAATTTATGAACAAATTTCGAAAAATAAAATGTTCTCGAAAACGGCTTGACCGATCTTGATAGTTGAAATATATGTTGCAGAGAGTGTTGAGGAAGTTCTGAAAAAAATCAAGAACCTATTCTGCTGATTACACGGCGATGACAAAAATTATTATAATTTTTTTGAAATATGAAGTACTTTTGGAACACTAACCATTGTTTTCCTATGTCTTGCTTTATAAACCGGGAGAAATCATGAATGTTTGTCGGGAGAACCGGGAGAATCGGGAAAAAGCCGGGAGATAAAAATTTAGAAAATAATGGCCACCCTGAAAATAGATGAATTAAAAACTGAAAATATTGAGGCTCATCCGAATTTTAAACAATCAGGAAAATAAAAGAGTAAAGACTTTCACAGGAAATATTC